>NC_142025.1:119465050-119652669 GCF_049901735.1 Notechis scutatus
TTCTTTTCCTCCTCCGCCCCATTTTTCAAGCTTTTCTTCTCCGAGCCCTTTCCTCCAAGGCTGTCGTCCGACTTCTAAGGGAGGAAGAAGACAGGTCAGTGTAAACTAAAGAATGTTCCGAAATAATGTTATTGAGCAACCTCTAAGAACAAGAAAGGTGGACCTAACCTTGGGTAGATACTTTTACATCTTGACAGATCCCAAAAAAACAAAACAAAAAGTGGACGTAACTTTGGGTAGATACTTTTACATCTTGATGGTCCCAACATTGGCCATCTCCCCCAGTTGCAAGGCCAGTGACAATGGTCTTTTGACCCAACCTCTTTTCTTGCATGGATCTGAGTCGGTCACTGTTCACTCAGTCCGGCCTCCAATTTTGAAGTTCTTTACTCAACCATCATATTTCCTATTGCCATGGGGTTGCATCTTCCTCAAGGTTATCATGTAAAAAAACCTGATTTACCTTTGTGACGCTTGGGAGGTTGATGAAGGTTAGGTCGTTCTCAGTCAGGACAATCTTGTTGGGTCCTTTACTTAGCTGGGTGTGCAGAAAGTGGATTCTGGGAGAAGCGCATTGAGAAATTAAAAATATCAGACATGAAAAAGGGTCTATCTATTTCTATCTATCTATATATCATCACTATCTATCTATCTATCTATCTATCTATCTATCTATATCTATATCTATATCTATATCTATCTATCTATCTATCTATCTATCTATCTATCTATCTATCTATCTATCCATCCATCACTCTCTCTCTGTATGTGTGTCATCTATCTCTATCACCACTATCCATTTATTTATTTATCTATCATCTATCTATCATTATCTCTATCTTTCTATATATCTATCACTCTCTATCATCTATCATCTGTCATCTATCTAATGTATTTATCATTTATCTGTCTATCAATCATTATCTATTTATCATTATCTCTATCTCTACCTCTCTTTCTCTCTGTCATCTATCTCTATCTATCATCACTATTTATCTATCTACAATCTATTACTTTCTATTTATCTATCATCTCTATCTGTATCTTTCTATTACTAACTCTATCTATCATCTCTCTTTCTATCACTCTCTCTATCATCTATCTATCGTCATCTATCTAATGTATCATTTATCTATCAATCATTATCTATCTATCACTATCTCTCTGTCATCTACCTCTATCTATCATCACTATCTATCTACAGTATCTATCTCTATCATCTGCCATCTATTTAATGTATTTATCATTTATCTGTCTATCAATCATTATCTATTTATCATTATCTCTATCTCTACCTCTCTTTCTCTGTCATCTATCTCTACCTATCATCACTATTTATCTATCTACAATCTATTACTTTCTATTTATCTATCATCTCTATCTGTATCTATTACTAACTCTATCTATCTATCATCTCTCTATCTTTCTATCACTCTCTCTATCATCTATCTATCGTCATCTATCTAATGTATCATTTATCTATCAATCATTATCTATCTATCACTATCTCTCTGTCATCTACCTCTATCTATCATCACTATCTATCTACAGTATCTATCTCTATCATCTGTCATCTATCTGATGTATCATTCATCTATTAATCATTATCTCTCTCTCTCTGTATCTATCTCTGTCTGTCTGTCTATCTATCACTATCTCTTTCTTTCTCTGTCATCCATCTATCTATCTATCACTATCCCTTTCTCCCCCCCTCTCTCTTGTATGTATATGTATCTAATGTATCTATGGAACTGCTGGGTTGACTCCCAAAAACCATTCTGGAGGGGAGAATCATAAGAAGATCACGTCAAACTCACCGAAGATAGTAAGCCAGAACAGATCCACCCAGGAACAAGAGAATAACAACGAGGAAGAGGAAGAAAACAAAGCCGCCACCCACACCTGGAAGAAGGAAGAAGTTTTCTTTGGACTGAGGTCCACTTTTGCTGGATTGAGACAAGTGACTGTCCAGTTTCTTCTTTAAAAACCTCCAGTGTTGGAGCCCTCAACAACTTCTGTTCCCCTGGTTAATTGCCCTCCCTGCTAGAAAGTGTATCTTTAATTCCAGGGTTGCTTCTCTCCTAGAGTTCGAATTACTTTATGGCTCTAAGCCTATTTTACAGAAATCTTCCCAAACTTACAAGTTTTACTTGCGAAAGACTAGATGCAGCTAAAGACATTCGTAGGGAAGGGAAGAATCGCACGGAATTTACATAGAAGAAGAGTTGGAGGGGACCTTGGAGGTCTTCTAGTCCAACCCCCTGCTCAGGCAGGGGGCCCTACCATACTCCTCTGGACAAACGGCTTTCTAATCTCATCTTAAAGGCTTCCAGTGGAGGAGAACCCACAACTTCTGGAGATAAGCGTTCCACTGAGTAATTGTTCTCACTGACAGGAAATTCCTTCTTAGTTCTAGGTTGGATCGTAGAATAGAATAGAATAGAATAGAATAGAATAGGATAGGATAGGATAGGATAGGATAGAATAGAATAGAATAGAATAGAATAGAATAGAATAGAATAGAATAGAATAGAATAGAACAGACAGGATGGAATGGAATGGAATAAGAACTAGAAGTAGAATAGAATAGAATATAGAATATAGAATACAGAATACAGAATACAGAATACAGAATAGAGAATAGAATAGAGAATAGGAATAGAATAGAATAGAATAGAATAGAATAGAATAGAATAGAATAGAATAGAATATAGAATATAGAATATAGAATATAGAATATAGAATATAGAATATAGAATATAGAATATAGAATAGAATAGAATAGAACAGACAGGATGGGTTGGAATGGAATAAGAACTAGAACTAGAAGTAGCATAGAATAGAATAGAATATATAATATAGAATACAGAATACAGAATACAGAATACAGAATAGAATAGAATAGAGAATAGGAATAGAATAGAATAGAATATAGAACAGAATAGAATAGAATATAGAACAGAATAGAATAGAATACAGAATACAGAATATAGAATAGAATAACAGAGTTGGAAGGGACCTTAGAGGTCTTCTAGTCCAATCCCTTGCTCAATCCCATTTCAGACGAATGGTTGTCCAATCTCTTCTTTAAAACGTTCAGTATTTTTGGTTACATTTCCAACATTTGCTAGACATATGTTTAAACATTTTAGCTAGTCTAGCAGGTGGTAGATGCCATCTATAATCTACCCCAGGGGTGTCAAACTCAGTGCCTGCTGGCTTAAGTCTGCCCCGTGAGGGCTGGCCTGGAAATATCAAAGGACTGGCCCACGGTGCCTCAGCCTGCCAAAACAGGCCGCATGTGGCCCCCGCGCAGCCCGTTTTTGGCCTCCCCAGCCTCCTGCAGCACTCTGACAGCCAAAAATGGACTGTGTGGGGCTCAGGAGGTCTCCACAGCCCATTTTTGGCTAGCAGAGTGTGTCATGCCCTTGTCAGAATCTAATTTGGAGGGAGAGGCCAAGCAACTGACAGGGAATGGGAGTGTGACTCCGTTGGCTGTGGAGGAAACTGGGGAAGAGCAAAGTCTGTCAGGGCAGAGCAGGGGAGAGGTAGAGCAAGGGAGAGGGAGTTCAGAGGAAGACCCAGGCCCACCCCCATCCTAGGGCACACAGGGAAGAATGGAGAAGGGAGCAACGTGGGTTGCATGGCTTATGGGGGAGGAAAGGGCCCTGATTCCTTTCATTAGCTGCAGCTGGGAACACAGTGTATAAAAGAAGTAAGCTGCGTGCAGCAAGCTGTTGGGAGCAAACATGACTTTATTTTGTATCCTCGTGGCTTATCTGTGCTCCTGGCGTCTTCCCAACTGTGTGAGTTTTGCCGTGCTTTCAAGTCTGAAATTCTTTCTTCGGCCCTGTCAAACTAATTAGTTCAGTTTAGTTTGTTTGGATTTTAAGTTACAGTTTGCATGTACCTTGTTTTGGACTGAATTTTCTACAGTCAAAGGCTATTCCTGGGAGAGTTTTTCTCCAGCCCGAAGGTAACCTGGACATTGGGGGCAAAGTTGGTCATAATAAAGAGATTCTTATTGCTTATCTGATTGTGTTGCCTTTGTGCCACGCCCGGGTCATTCACAGAGTGATTCTGGGGGCAGGGGAGGCTGAAAACTGGGCCCTATTTTGGCTGGCAGGTGCTGCAGGAGGCATCCGTCCCATCTCCCCCCCTCCTCCCGCTCCCCCTCCCTGCTGGCCCATAGAGAACTGCAATGCTAATCCGGCCCTCAAAGAAATCCAGTTTGACATCCCTGAATGACCCCGTCTGACTTGGCTTCCACACTTACCCCCGGTACAAAGGGTGCCACGGTTGAACCAACAACTGGGATCCGAAGCCGGCTTGGTATTGTGAGGCCAATGGATGGCCCGTCCTATGAAACGCAGGATCCCCGAAGCAAGATCCACTTTGTAAATGGGGTGAAGATGGTTGCCTCTTCCATCCGTATCCAAGATGATGTACGGGACCTCGGCCACTCTCTTTTCATCCACCGAAACCGGCTGGCTAAAGCCTTCCAGCTCGAAGTCCTTGGCATGCTCAGCAACGGTCATTCCCGCCACCCGCTTGCCGGACAGGCGAGTGTTTTCCACTGCCTTGGTGAGGAAGTAGATGGAGTTAAAAATGGTGCCAAACAAAGGATGGGCCTGAAAAGGAGGAACAAGAACAAAGGCATCATTGCACATTGTACTTTTGCGTATGTTGACACCAAAGAAGGATTCACTGGCTTTCCTATACTCTTGCGAGCACAGAGGTTGCCGTTTGGGCAGGCAGGATCCTTGGGTCGGAAGGTTCCACCGGACTCAGAGGTAGTTTTGAAGGCACCCTCCCAAGACTACAGATCAGGGGTGTTAAACACAAGTAAAGGGAGCTCATTCCATTACGCAGCAGTAGGGATTCGAACCGCCGAACTGCCGACCTTTCGACCAACAAGCTCAGCGTCTTAGCCACTGAGCCACCCCATGATTGCACAGGCAGCAGTAAATAGGTACCAGTAGAACAGACTATTTGTAGTTTAGGGGTTGAACTGTGGGGTCCTTGGTGCTCTCTGAGTTCGTTTGTTTTCTTGCCAATGTTGACACGATAGCAGTCTTCCAATATTTGGGAGCTGCCCCAAAGAAGAAGGGATCAATTTAGTTTCCAAAACTCCCAGAAGGCAGGACAAGAAGCAGCGGATGGGAACTCATCAAGGAGAGAAGCCATCTGGAATTCAGGAGAAACTTCCTGACAAGGGACGACCAGTGGAACTGCTTGCCACCAGAAATTGTGAGTGCTTCATCACTGGATGAAGTTTTTTTTAGAAGAGACTGGACAGGCAGCTGTCTGTAATGGTAGAGGTTCTCCTGCTTGAGCAGGGGCTGGACTAGAAAACCTCCAAGGTCCCTTCCAACTCTATTCTGATCGACTGATCAATCGATATTGGTCAATGCTAGAGGGGAATGCAGTTTGCTCTCTGTTGATGAGAGTGCGCTTGATAGTTCCTTGATTATGTGTAGAGTTGTAATTGCAGGAATGTTCCAATCTCGGATGGCAAATAATGCTGCAATTTATTCTCTGGTTGATTGTCTTGATTGGGGTGTTGTTGACATCATGGTTGGTGGTCTAGTATTAATCTTAGTGTCAACAGCCCAATCAAGGAACAAAACCAAGACCACTTCCACCAACCCTGACAGGGCAAACTGCTTGAATAGAAACAGAAAGGAAACCCCACTCTCTTCTAGCACTGATGATATTCCCTACTTGGGTCATGAAATGTCTGAAAGAAAACAACCAACCTCACAGAACACCAAGGACCCTACAGTCCTCCTCCTCCTCCCTCCACTCCACAGATAACGTTACTTTAATTGTATCATGAAACATCTCTGATAACAACCAAGCTCAGAGACCACCAAAGACCCCACAGTCTTCTTCCTCCTTTCCACAACTCCCACTCCCTTCCAGTACTGATGATGATGGTACCTAGTTGGGTTATGAAATGTCTTCAAGAAAACAACCAAGCTCAGAGACCACCAAGGACCCCACATCTCTCCTTTTCCTCCTCCTTCCCCTTCCTCCTCCTCCTCTTCCTCTTCCTCACCACGAATCTCATTCCCTTCCAGTACTGATGATGATGATGGTACCTAGTTGGGTTATGAAATGTCTGCAAGAAAAAACTACCCAGCTCAGAGACCACCAAGGATTCCACTGTAAATAGATAATCACAAATAGGCCTTAGAAACTCCGTAGAAAAGCTGGTTCCTCCGTCAGACAAGACCCATCGCATAGCAAAATCCACGCACACTTTAGGTGAAGGAATGGCAGAAGGTGGAAGCAGAGTTAAAAGAGGCATTGGCCTAGAATCTCTGTGTCACTTGTCCAAACCCTCTTGAATCTTCCTTGATCTTTGTCTAACTCAGGGGCCTGAAACCTTAAACACTCAAAGAGCCATTTGGACCCGATTTCCACAGAAAAGAAAACACCGGGAGCCATAAAACCTGGGTGGGTGTGGCCAACTCAATGTCGCTCCCACTCAGTCACATGACCCCACCACCATGCCTACCTAGGTTTTGTAGCTCCCGGTGTTTTCTGTGGGCAATTGCACTCTCTCTCTCTCTCTCTCTCTCCCTCCCTCTCATTTCTGTTTTTTTGTGTTTCACCTTCCCAGGCCAGGTGAGGAGTGACTGGGAGGGGAGGGCAAGGGGTGGGGTAAGCCAGTGGTAGGACCACCTAACAAGGAGCCAAAGAGCCGCATGCGGCTCCAGAGCCGCAGGTTGCTGACATTTGGTCTAACTCCTAGTACAGTGATGGTGAACCTTTTTGTTGGGGTGTGCTGAAAACATGTATGTGTGTGTGTCCTGGTGCCCACAAACCCACAGTGCGCGCCCTTCCCTGCATATGTGTGAGAAACACCCCCGCCCCCTTATGTGCACTGTGCACGCGTGTGCCTCCCACCTGATTTTCGGCCTGTTTGAGGCCGTTCTCGCCCTCCCAGAAGCTGAAGGAAAGCCTTTGCACCTCGGGAGGCCGAAAAATGGGCCTTCCATAAATACAGAAAGTGCCTGTTTTCAGCCTCCCGAGGGCCTCTGGAGCCCAGGGAGGCCATTTTTGCCCTCCTGGGGGCTCGAAAGACACTTCTGCAGCCTTTGGAAGCCAAAAAATGGGCCTCTTTTGGCACTTCCGGTATTTCTGGAACGGCCATTTTTCAGCCTCCCGAGGCTGCAAAGGCTTCCCTTGAGCCCCCAGAAGGGTGAAAACGGCCTCAACCAGGCCAAAAATCAGCTGGGAGGCACAGGTAAATTTGGCTGGGGCTTGCGTGGCCACACAAATAGCTCTGCGTGCCACCTGTGCCACAGGTCCGCCATCACAGTCCTAGTAAGCGCTAGACATTCGTTGGGAAGATTCAGTGGTGCGATTCAACCAGCGCACACACAGCATTTGGAAAAGAAAAGCACAGGAAAAGGGCAGGGATGGGTGAGTGGGGCCAAATGATTACCGGAACTACCAGTTCGCCTGAACTGGTCCAAACCGGTAGAATCCCACCCCTGGGAAGATTCCTGTATGTCAGCGAATGCCAATAAATGAAATTTAATTGGCTCTTCGGGTGAGGATCTGATCATTCACACCGGACATACCCCCCCTTTTTTTTTTCTGGCAAGCAAAGTCAATGAGGAAGCCTGATTCATTTAATTATGCTGTGACCAGCTGAACAACTTGAGCAACGGATGTTTCAGGCCCAGTGGCGGTCGTAAGTTGAGGACTCCCTGTATGATCCAGATTCCCACCAACTCTGGGCCCCTGTTTTCCTCCCCCTGGTCAGTCAGGCACCTTCTCTGCACTGATTTGTCCAGGGATCTCTTTCTTCTTCTGAGCCTCTTCGAAGGCCTGCCGGAAGGAATATTCTGGAGAATCGATGGTGACAGTGAGCACGGCGTCGTAGGCCCGGCGTAACTTGACGTTGTCCTCCAGTGCCGCATAGGCCTCATCTTGATAGGGCAGGCTGTAGCTCAGGGCATCGTAGGGGATGAAAACGTAGCTCCCTCGGGTCATGGCCATCTCTTCGGCCTTCTCCAAGAGGAGGCGCTGCTCCTGCCCACCCAGAAGGACGGAGTGCATGCACATGATGACCACTGCAGAGGGAAGGGGGGAGGAGGAGGAGGAGGAGGAGGAGGAGGAGGAGGAGGAGGAGGAGGAGGGAGGAGGAGGAGGAGGAGAGGAGGAGGAGGAGGAGAAGGAGGAGGAAGAGGAGAAGGCATTGAGGAGGAGGAAGGGGAATGGAGGAGGAGGAAGAGGAAGAGGAGGAGGAAGAGGAAGAAGAGGAGGAGGAGGAATGAAGGACGAGAAGAAGAAGAAAAAGAAGAGGAGGGGAGGAGGAGGGAGGAAGGGAAAGAGGAAGAGGAAGAGGAAGAGGAGGAAGAAGAAGAAGAAGAAGAAGAAGAAGAAGAAGAAGAAGAAGAAGAAGAAGAAGAAGAAGAAGAAGAAGAAGAAGAAGAAGAAGAAGAAGAAGAAGAAGAAGAAGAAGAAGAGGAGGAGGAGGAGGAGGAGGAGGAGGAGGAGGAGGAGGAGGAGGAGGAGGAGGAGGAGGAGGAGGAGGAGGAGGAGGAGGAGGAGGAGGAGGAGGAGGAGGAGAAGGAGGAGGAGGAGGAGGAGGAGGGATGGAGGCATTGAGGAGGAGAAAGGGGAATGAAATTCAGTGTAGAGAAAAGGAAAGTCCTACACTTAGGCAAGAAAAACCAAAAGGACCCATATAGACTGGGTGAAACCAGGCTCAATAGCAGGAACTGTGAGAGGGATCTTGGAGTCTTAGTGGACAACCAGCTAAATAGGAGCCAGCCGTGTGCAGCAGCCGCCAAACAAGCCAATGCAATCCTAAGCTGCATTAACAGAGGGATACAGTCAAGATCAAGTGAGGTACTAATACCACTCTGTAAAGCCTTAGTAAGGCCACACCTAGAGCCTTGCATCCAGTTTTGGTCACCACATTATAAAAAAGATGTTGAGACTCTAGAAAAAGTGCAGAGAAGAGCAACCAGGATGATGAGGGGACTGGAGACTAAAACATACAATGAATGGTTGCAGGAACTGGGCTTGGCTAGTCTAGGGAAGAGAAGGACCAGGGGAGGCAGGAGAGCAGCCTTCCAATATTTGAGGGGCTGCCCCAGAGAGGAGGAAGGGGTCAATCTATTTTCCAAAGCACCTGAAGGCCAGAGAAGGAACAATGGATGGAAACTGAACAAGGAGAGATTCAACCTGGAAATAAGGAGAAACTTTCTGACAGGGAGAACCATCAACCGATGGAACAGAAGTTGCCTTCAGAAGTTGTGGGAGCTTCATCCCTGGAGGCTTTCAAGAAGAGACTGGACTGCCATCTGTCAGAAGTGCTGTAGGGTTTCCTTTATTTTGGGAGCGGGGTGGTGGACTAGATGACCTACAAGGTCCCTTCCAACTCTGTTAATCCATAAATGTTAGTGAAATGTTTTAGGATTTTCTCCTCTTAAGAGCAAGCCAGGTTAGCATGGAAAAGGAGGAAAGGAAAAGGAGTGGGGTGATATTTACTCTTTGTTGGTAGAGTTGAGATGTAGGCTGTTCAAACCACGTCTCGGGAGATAGGTTCTCCTGACCAAGAAAGAAGCTGCATGAACACGTGGTTGAGTCACATGGCATGCTCCTTGTCATACAAACCAACATTTATAGAGTCCCAGAGTCAGGCGGGATCTCTGCAGCCACCAAGTTCCACCCCATCAATCCTGAAACTCAAATCGCAGGTTTGTTCTATCTTTCATGGCTTCCATCCCAGGGGAAATGACCGCTTCCTGGCTCAGTGGCTCCATTGTCCAACTTCTATTACGATGAAGATTTTTTTCCCCTCGTGGTCTCCTAGAATCAGCTTTGGATCTGAGAAAATTACCTATTTGTCTGAAATGGCCTAGGGTGTCCTGCTTGAATACGGGGCTGGACTAGAAGACCTCAAAGGTCCCTTTCAGCTCTATTCTGATTACATTACAAGAGAGGGCTTCAATCTTTTTTTCTTTTTTTGGGTGTGTGCGTGTGATAATTTTTGGAGCAAATGAGAAGCTTGTACCCTCCAAGCCAAGCCAGAAGCGAAGAAACCATCACGGTGGGCTTCTCCACCTCAGAAGAAAGAATGAAATGTAGGTTTCCAATCTTCTTTCTGTCATTGTTTTTTGGAGGAAATGAGAAGCTTGAACCCTCCAAGCTAAGCCAGAAGTGAAGAAACCACCATGGTGGGCTTCTACATCTCAGGAGGAACCATAAGGTGACCTAAAACCCTTTCTCCTAAGACACACTCCATATTTTTCAAACCTAGTGTCAGGGTTCCAGACGGACGCCCTAATTAACTCATGAGCCTCGAGCCTCCATATTTTTCAAACCTAGTGTCAGGGTTCCAGACGGACGCCCTAATTAACTCATGAGCCTCGAGCCTCCATATTTTTCAAACCTAGTGTCAGGGTTCCAGACGGACGCCCTAATTAACTCATGAGCCTCGAGCCTCCATATTTTTCAAACCTAGTGTCAGGGTTCCAGACGGACGCCCTAATTAACTCATGAGCCTCGAGCCTCCATATTTTTCAAACCTAGTGTCAGGGTTCCAGACGGACGCCCTAATTAACTCATGAGCCTCGAGCCTCCATATTTTTCAAACCTAGTGTCAGGGTTCCAGACGGACGCCCTAATTAACTCATGAGCCTCGAGCCTCCATATTTTTCAAACCTAGTGTCAGGGTTCCAGACGGATGCCCTAATTAACTCATGAGCCTCGAGCCTCCATATTTTTCAAACCTAGTGTCAGGGTTCCAGACGGATGCCCTAATTAACTCAGGAGCCTCGAGCCTCCATATTTTTCAAACCTAGTGTCAGGGTTCCAGATGGACACCCTAATTAACTCAGGAGCCTTGAGCCTCCATATTTTTCAAACCTAGTGTCAGGGTTCCAGACGGATGCCCTAATTAACTCAGGAGCCTCGAGCCTCCATATTTTTCAAACCTAGTGTCAGGGTTCCAGACGGATGCCCTAATTAACTCATGAGCCTTGAGCCTCCATATTTTTCAAACCTAGTGTCAGGGTTCCAGACTGATGCCCTAATTAACTCAGGAGCCTCGAGCCTCCATATTTTTCAAACCTAGTGTCAGGGTTCCAGACGGACGCCCTAATTAACTCATGAGCCTCGAGCCTCCATATTTTTCAAATCTAGTGTCAGGGTTCCAGACGGACGCCCTAATTAACTCAGGAGCCTCGAGCCAAATTTCAAAAGAAATCCAATAATTTATTAGGAGTGACAGGTCAGCACTTTTCCCAAGCGCAGCCTGCTCTGCCTTACATAATTTACTGCCAACCTAGGACCGTGTTTCTCCCCTCCTCCCAGGCTGTGTCATAAATCACATTCTACAACTGAGCACTTTCTGTAGAAAGTGGGCTGTAGAAAACACGCCTCCCCGGCTGGTTCTGGTAACCTGGGATACAATCTGGAGAAAGGTATGCATGGAATGCACTTTTGGTCATAGCAACCAAGCTGCTCCATCAGTTGTCCCCCCCCCCCCACCGCCGCCAGTCCTTCTTACGGCAACTCAAAAGCAAGCCAGGAATGCTTTACGAGTTGACACCTAGAGTTTAACACGCACTTATGGTTAGATTTCTCGATGAGGAACATCTACCCGTTACAACCATACCTCGTATATTGTTGGCCTTCTTGATCTTTTGGAGTGCATCTTCCACCCCGCTCGGTTCGTCTTCCATGGTGGCCATTACGGTGACGGGCAGACCCATGTTCCTCAGCGAGTCAGCCAGGCCTTGTCCCACTTGGACCCAGAGGTCTTCTTTGGAGGTGATCACACCCAGGTGAGCCCACTGGAAATGCTTTAGGACAGTGTAGAGCACCGCGGAGGCCTGCGGCATTGGCCGCACAAACGTCCCAAACCGTTCGACCTCGGCGTCATCCACCAAGCAAGCCCAGGAGACAATGGGTTTGTTCCATGTTTTACCCAGCATCCCGGCTGCCTGGCAGGCTGTGGGGTTAATGGGACCGATGAAACCAGAGGCGTAATATTCAGCGTCGACTAAGCCTGCAAGGGCCTTGGAGGTCTGGCAGTCTTCGTTGAGGAGAATGTAATCGAACCAGTATCCCTTGTTTAAGGTTGGGTCCTTGTTGATCCGACTAACCGCCAACTTGGCCGCTGCATCGGGGTAGGCTTGAGCGTAGATGGAGTCACACTTCCAGGGACCTATCACCCCAACTTTGAAGGTGGCTGCGTGGACGGCGAGAGGAAGGCGAAGAACCAGAGGCCAGAAGAGAAGGGACCACCAAGGAGGCCCTCTACGGAAGGCCCACCTCGGATGGTTAGAGAGCCAAAGCAGGAAACCCATCCAAACTCGGGCCATGTTGTCGTTGGTGGACTTCGCAAGTGATCCGGTGGAGAGGCAAGGAAGGGAAAATTGGAGAAGGCACGGAGCTTCAGTTCCTCGGGGACCAAGTCCGGAAATCTTTAGGTCCATCTCCTGCCATCCACTTGATCAAGGATGGTTCTTCATCATCAGAAGAGGAAGGAAGAATGAAGGAGGAAAAGAGAAGAGAAGAGAAGAGAAGAGAAGAGAAGAGAAAAGAAAGAGAAGAGAAGAGAAGAGAAGAGAAGAGAAGAGAAGAGAAGAGGAACGTGAGAGCAGGCTGGAGAAGAATTAAGAATTCCTCCTGGTTTTTCCTGCACTTGCCAACTAACCTGATGATATTGGAAAAGAGGATTTTACTTACGGGACCATGGACAGAATGAAAGCATGTCAAATATGCACCTACAATTGCCGTGACCCACCTTCTCAATGATGACATGGTATTTAGGTTATCGGTAGATGAGAAGTTATCAAAACTGCATCATTAGCTCCATCATTGGCATAGCCCTAACCCCAAAAACGGGACATGGGGGCGTATGTCTGGTCCCTTCCTAATGTCGCGACTGCCAATTCACTTAACCAGCATGGCAAGAAAGGTGGCAAAAACGGGCAAATTTCACTTTAAAAAAAACCTCTCGCTTAACCCCAGAAATTTCGGGGGTCGATGGTGGTTGTATGCGGTGGTGGAATTCAAAATATTTTATTACCATTTCTGTGGGTGCCCGATTCACTAGAACCGGTGCGAACCGGAAAAATACCACGGCTGGTCATGGGTTGAGAGCTATTTGTATCAGGGCAATTTTGGGGGGGATTTGGGCGAACTTCCTATGCCATTCCAAGATGGGTAGAGATGACTACCCATCAGACTACCTAACTACCTTAAAGGGAATTCTTCTCAATCTAGCAACCTTCTGGAAAACTGGGTGCCTGCCAAGACGCCCCCGAAAAATATCACAAAACAGAAACCCACAAAGATTTCCAGCTCATGCCTACTCCGGATCGATAACATGAAGCTTCTCCTGGTACCTGTTTCTTAGTAGAGGCTATTTTACTTTTAAATAGAGCCTGACCCATCTTCTTAAATGAGCTTGGAGACATAAGAATCCTTCCAGGGAGATTTAAGGAGTTAATCTGTCCCTTCAGGTCTTATTTTATATCAAGCCTTGATACCAATGAGACTAAAATAACTCCCTCCCTGTAAAAGGCTCCCTCTATGATAACCCTGGCTGTGGAGTCAAAGAAGAGAGTATGTGTAACTCACGGTTGAACTGTGGGGTCCTTGAGGGGCGGGTCTCTGAGCTTGGTTATTTTTTTTCTTGCAGACGTTTCAGGACCCCGCTAGGGAATGTCATCAGTGCTGGAAGGGAGCGGGACTTGTGGAACGGAGAAGAAGAAGGGGAAGAGGAGGAAGAGGATGGTGGGGTCCTTTGTGGCTCTCTGAACTGGGTCATTTTCTTGCAGATGTTTCATGACCCATCTAGGGAACATCATCAGTACTAGAAGGGAGGATTGTGGATAGGAAGAAGAGAAAGCAGTGGGGGGGGGGAGTAAGAGGAGGAGGACTGTGGGATCCTTAGTGGTCTCTGAGCTTGGTGGTTTTCTTGCAGATGTTTCATGACCCAAATATGTAGTTGTCAGTATTGGAAAGAAGTGGGGTTTGCAGGAGGGAGGAGGAGGAGGAGGAGGAGGAGGAGGAGGAGGAGGAGGAGGAGGAGGAGGGAGGAGGAGGAGGAGGAGGAGGAGGAGGAGGAGGAGGAGGAGGAGGAGAACTACTGTGGGGTCCTTGGTGCTCTCTGAGCATGGTGGTTTTTATTACCCAATACCCAACTAGGAAACATTATCAGTTCAGCGAAGATGGAGAGATACCCACAGTGTCTTCTAAACTATCCTAAACAATAGTTACAATCTCCAGAAGAGAGATCACACCAAGGAGTATCCTAATTCAGGAGTGATTTATCATAGCAACCTACCAGATCCTCCCAGGGACTTCACTGTTAGGAGATAGAAATCTTCTCCTGTCCTACCAATGTCCCCTTACGAGAGGTACTGTATTTGGCGGCATCTGCTGTCTATCCCAGCGATCACATAGAGTCTTCTTCAAGGGTTTCAGCCTTTGATTAGATTCATCCTCCAAATATGTCTCTAATCCCCTTGAAACACCCCCCAGAAAATAACATCACCACAAAGTTAGTAATTTTGCATAAAGATTCAGAATACGAATTCCTTGTGTATCCAATCACACCTGGACAATAACAATATTTTATTCTATTCCATTCCATTCCAATTCTGTATTTTGTTATTCACTTCTCTTCTCCTTCTCCTTCCTGTTCTACTCTACTCCTCTCCAATTCTGTGTTTTATTATTCTCTTCTCCTTGTCCTTCTCCTTCTTTTACTCTACTCCAATTCTGTATTTTATTATTCACTTCTCTTCTCCTTCTCCTTTCTATTCTACTCTATTCTATTCCACTCCAATTCTGTATTTTATTATTCACTTCTCTTCTCCTTCTCCTTCCTCGTCTACTCTATTCTACTCTATTCTATTCTACATCGACCCCAGGACCATTCCTACATTTTGGTGAGGGGGAGGAAGAGAACATGATGGCAACCTTGAGTATTCAACAGTTATCAAGCACAAACTCACAAGAGAACAAAACTCCTCCAGCTCCTGCAGAGCATTCCAGTTTATAAGAAAAAAATATATTTTTTTTTAAACTGAGCTGCGATCAAGCTGCGTTCTTGGCAACAGGTTCCTCTTCTCCAATGCTTGTGTGTTTTTTTAATAAGCCAGCCACTCTAGCCAGGCAATCTTCTGACCCTACTTAACTCCGGTCAGCTGAAGTCATCTGAGTACATCTGCTATAACTTTCAAGCTCAACTCCTACTGACCTTGGAGACGCAGTCGCACAGCTTCATCCTGGAAAGTGATTCATCATTATTTATTTTTCAGCATCTTCCCCCACCCCACCCCACCAAGATCTCAATCTTGGGCTTGACTTGACACCCAAGTCCAACTTGAGTTGGCCAAGTCCCAATAGCTGTTGAATCCACCGCTACCCATTGCCAATCCTGTAGAGCAGTTTTTTTTTTTTTTTTCGATCTTGGGGATTTGAAGATGGGTGGACTTCAACTCCCAGAATTCCCCCAGACGGCTTGAGAGACGCTGCTCTAGGGGACTAGCAATGGGTCCAGTTTTATATCTATCTATCTATCATTTTGCATGTATTGACAGCAGCTAGGATTGTATTTGCACAATACTGGCAAAATGAGAAAACTCCATCAGATGAGGAAATAATTTGGAAAATATTGGACTGTGCAGAGATGGATAGATTGACATTAAAAATAAAGGGCAAAGAAGATACAGAATACTACTTAACAGGGAACAGATTTTACAAGTGGTTAGAGATAAGAGGTAGAAATTAGATGAAGAAGGATTATTGCTAGGTATGAAGTAAAGATAGTTTATAGTAATAAATATGCCAATACAACGAACAGAACTACAAATAAGCTAATAGAAAGAGAAACCTAGTTAAAACTATGCTGTTACACTATTACTAGTGTACACTATTAATATATACGTTTATATTCCTTTTTTGTTCTGTCTTTGCTTTTCTGTAAATGATAGGCCCTGACAATTCAAAGTGTGTGTGTGTGTGTGTGTGTGCACAAAAAAATAAAATAAAAAAGGACTGGCAATGGGTATCGGTGAGGCGATTCTGGGAGTTGGAAATCCAGCCATCTTAAAGTCCCCAAGGTTGAAAAACACGGCCGCAAGGGAATACAAATTGGATCAAAACAACCTGTAAACTGTGCCAATTGCTTGTTGTGTAACTCTGGACAGTTGCGTAAACTGCCCCGATGCTTTCTCCAGCTGACTTCCTGTCCCAGAGGCACAGAAGACACGTGGAAGGGTGAGGTGGATTGTTCTCATAGTTGGGAACCTAAGCAAAATAAAAGACCTGGTGAACGTTATCAACGGGCAAGGAAGCCCCACCAGAGAATCACAAGAGACGTAAACTGGACTGTCGAACAAAATCCCCAAACAGGTTGTCCTGGCAAATAATTTCTACACTTTTGTCACGAAAACCACATGCATGTTCTAAATGTAATAGGAACAAGGATGATACAGAGTGCCTTGTAAGATCATCATTTCTTGATAAATCGGCTGCTAAGATCAGTTTCTTGATAAATCAGCTGTTTTCCACAAACATATTCACAAACTGCTGGAAGTAAAATAGCGTCCCAGTTTCTCTGATTCTTGTAAGAATTCCGACACATGTCCCATTTAATAAAACCATGGCTCACTGCAGGCCTCCAAGATATTTTACCTCTTTCGGGGGGTCTTCTAGATCTCATCCCACCCAATGGGCACTTGAGAAGATGCCAGTTGTTCTCGGAGATGAATAAAAAGAAGTAAAATAGAAGGTGTTTTTGGGTTGTTTCCCACCGTTTGCTAAGACGTGGTTTGCTCGGGTGTGGTGAGATGCCACGGGTTAATCAACCAGCTAAGATTAAAAGGCATGATGTAACCTAATGTGTGAACAGGTCAAGGGGTAAGATTAACCTCTACAGAAAGGGGGGAGGGTAGATTTGTAAACCAGAGGAGACTGACACAATACCTGAAGGTCTGAGGTCTCCGTGGTGCAAATCACATTTATTCACCAACACCTCTACTCACAACCCCCAAGTCAGGTGTAAGGCTGAACAGGCCTCTCAGGGGCACAAGCATGGAAAGAACAAGAAAGAAGAAGACCTGGAGAAGGAAGGGTTGGTTGATTGAAGAGTTGCAAAACTTAAAACAGACCAAGAAATATAGGTATATAAGAGCCAAAATTCCACGAAGTGCTATCTCTTGGCCCCTACTTGAAAAGGAACAATTTGCTAGCTCCTGTTAGGTCAACGTAAGTTGGAGTAGAGGATTTTTTTCCCCCCCGAATGCCTCGTTCTAGATGTTTGGGGCGTTGCCTCCCATAATTGTGGGGTTCTTGGTTTCTTGCAGACATTTCATTACCGAAGCAGGTGACATCATCAGTGTGATGGTCCTTGATATAGCACTGATGATGTTACCTAGTTGGGTCATGAAACGTCTGAAAGAAAACCGCCAAGCTCAGAGAGCCCAAAAGACCCTACAGTTTTTCCTCCTCTTCTTCCTCCTCCTCCTGCTCCTCCTGCTCCTCCTCCTTTTCCTCCTCCTCCCTTCTAGCACTGATGATGTTACCTAGTTGGGTCATGAAATGTCTGAAGGAAAATTGCCAAGCTTAGAGAGCACCAAGGACCCTATAGTCTTCCTCCTCCTCCTCCTCCTCCTCCTCCTCCTCCTCCTCCTCCTCCTCCTCCTCCTCCTCCCCCCTTCTAGCACTGCTGATGTTACCTAGCTGGGTCATGAAACATCTGCAAGAAAATCGCCAAGTTCAGAGAGCATTAAAGACACCACAGTTCAACCCCATGCTTCAATGTTTCTCTTCTATCCTCCCTTAATTGTTAAGGGAACTTTGCTATTTATAGTTTGAAGGGTAACCATTTTTAGCCCAAAAGCTTCTTGCAGAAAAGGGAGAAATGACCTCATTATTTTGTCTCCGGGTTCTGAAGAACATCAAAATATCTGCAACCTTTGATCTGGAGAGAACTCACCATATTCCTCATCCTCCTAGCAAAACCAGGTCATGCTACAACATCCTTTTTTCATTCTGTTATGGACAACATTCCTGGTTTACTATCGTTAATAGGCCCTCAAATCCACAAATATTCTCCCTTTTTAAAAGTCACATTTCTCCATCGCTTCCCCTTCTGGTTCCATCATCCCCTCCGCCCAAACTCATTTCCCAACAGACACACAGAGATTATTATTATTTTTTTGCAACAAAGAACTTCACCCAGATACCTGAATTTACAAGAAAATGGACCAAACACAGATCAAACCTTGGAGAAATATACAATAAAGACCTTCACTGTCCATTTTAGCCTCCTTCTGTCCAGAGGTTATGCAAGAAGGTGAAAACAAACCAAGTTTCCCCTCTACCCTCCCTTTTTTTCTTTTTTTCTTTTTTTCTTTTTTGCTGGCATATAATCACCATTCCTAGTTCCCAGATCCATCCCGATCCTTAACCCAGAGGAAGACGATCAGGCTTGTTAACACATCACAAATTCTCTTACCAAATCTGAACGATTCCGAAAAATGCCAAGCCCCCGGAAAAATATATATATATATATGTATGTATATATAAAATCAATCCATTTGCTAAAATCCAAGAGAATTCTTAGGAAACCAAGTTAGGATTATGGTAAGGAAAGAAGAAAGAAATTCCAAGGGGTAAAACAAAACCAAAAATAAGTTCTGGCCTTCATCCCCAGTTAGGGGGAATTTGGCTTGGAGAAAGCGGGGTTTGCCGATCATTTCTGGCCTTCGTCCTCCTTTCTTGGGGGGTGGTCCAGGACATGGGTCAGTGGTGGCCCATGGGAGCTGGTCTTCTTTTGGATCCAAGGAGAGAAAGTTGACCAGAAGACTTGGGTGCTTACAAGCTTCTCAACTGGTGTTTATGGAGGAGGGGAGCGATTTTTTTTTAAACCCATAATCCACGTTCAACGGTCTCTTAATAGCTAATCAGATTAGGTTCTCGGAGGAGGAGGGGGGAGGTAGGCCGGACTGCAGCGGGTGGGGGTGGGTGGGCAGGAGAGAGGCAGGTGACCTCACGGCCAGGGTGACGGAGCGAGGGCCAGTCTAGATGAAGCAGGGAGACAAAAGAGTAGAGGTTGGCGCTGCTGGAAATGGTCGACCCTTTGCAAGGTGGTGAGATTTTTATTTTTATTTTATTTATTTATTTTGATATGTCAATCGCTTACAAGGTAATAGGTATAAGTATATACATAGTTATGAATACATGAAATGGGTACATATAAGAAAAATAAAAGAAACAATAGGACAGGGACGGTAGGCACGTTGGTGCGCTTATGCACGGCCCCTACAGACCTCTTGGGAAAGGGGTGAGGTCCATAGTAGACAGTCTAAGGTTAAAGTTTTTGGGGTTTGGGGATAAAAAAAAACCACAGAGTCAGGTAGAGGATTCCAGACATTGACCCCTCTGTTATTGCTGAAGTGGTATTTCCTGCAATCGAGTTTGGTGCGGTTAACCTGGAGTTTGTGTCTATTGTTTGATTGCAGAGAAAGGGATGGAGAGAGAGTGCAAAAAATGAAGGACGGGAGGGAGAAGGAAAAAGATGAAGAGATCCAATAGAGGGAAAGGCAACTGGGGGGAGGGGAGCCATGAGCTAAGAGCCAACTCTTTGGCCGGAGATTTGAGAGACAACCCATTTGAGAAAATGCTGGTTAGATGTTGGGCAGATCAGGAGACCACAAACAGAAGAAGGTGGCTTGAAAGAGAAAGCTGCAAGACGCCTTGGAAGGGATTGAAGTCTCCCGCTGTGAGTCCAAAATACTTCCCCCCTTTTCTTTCTTCCTTTTTCTTCCATCATTTTCCTTCCTTTCCTCCCTCTTTCTTTCCTTTCATTCCTTCTTTCCCCTTCCTTCATCCTTCCCCAGCTTCCTTTTTTCCTTCCTTCTTTCCATCTTTTCCTCTCTCCCTTTTTTCTTTTATTCCTCTTCCATCATTTTCCTTTCCTTCCTTTTTTCCTTTCTTCATTCCTTCTTTCCCCTTCCTTCATCCTTTCCCCAGCTTCTTTTCCTTCCTATTTTCCATCTTTTCCTTTTATTCCTCTTCCATCATTTTCCTTTCCTTTTTTCCTTTCTTCATTCCTTCTTTCCCCTTCCTTTTCCTAGCTTCTTTTCCTTCCTTCCTCTTCCTTTCCTCCTTTCCTTCCTTCCTTCCTTTCCATTATTTTCCTCCCTCCCTCTCTTCTTTCCTTTTTATTCCTTCCATCATTTTCCTTCCTTCCTTCCTCCCTCCCTTTTTCTTTCCTTTCTTCCCCTTTATTTTCCTTCCTCTTTTCTTCCTTTTCTTTCCTTCCTTCCTCCCCTTTCCTTCCTTCCTTCTTTTTTCCCCCTTTCTCTTTTCTCTTTTCTTTTTGCAGGATTGCTAGATAACCAGGAGAGAACGCGAAAAGTAGATCAAACCGAGCCAGGAAAAGGGACTTCTGCAGGAATCAGATCTGGGGCAGCCCATTTCAAAATCAAACCGAGCGTTTCTGTTTTGCACCTAACACAGCTTTCTTTGCAAAAAAAAATGTAATACTTCTGGCAGGGGGACTATTTTGGGGCAGACCCCTGTTGGGTTGAACACGCTGTTGTACGGGGGGGAGGACGGGGGCTGGCAAGCAGGTTCTTCAGCCGAAACTGGTGGGAATGGAGCCCTGCGACAAAATGCACGGAAAACGGGCAGGTTGCAGGGAACAGGTAAAGGTCGTCTAAACCTTTGCACATGGGACAGTTAGGATGATAAAAGGAAGGACAATAAAACACATTTTATTTTCATCACCGAGATTCTGTGCCTCTTAATATTTCACTTTAGGAAATGAAAGAAACGGAGGAGAAAAATTGCACAGGAGCAATTTTTCAGCCCCCCCACCCCACCCCCCCCAAAAAATTGGGTCATTTCTCCATGATATGGAGAGTCCGTCCTAGGGAGAGAGCAGGTTTTAAGGGCCGTAAACCCAGTTAACCAGAATAAAGCCTAGCCTTGTTTAATGTGGGCTTGGCAGTGGTGCAGTGGCCTAGAGGTGTTCTCGCCTCACAATCAGGAGGCTGTTGAATTTGATCCTAAGTAGAGGCAGATTATTTCTCTCTCTGGTCACAACGAGAATATATCCGCTGAACAAAACTCCACGCTGGCAATAGGAAGGGCATCCGGCCATTAAAACACTCTGCTAACTCCATTCAGTTGCCCCGACTCCACCCCGCAAGGGATTACGGGGTCATTAAAAGAGGATCGTTTAATGTTTAGTGCTGGTCTAATGGAAAGGTGTACTTGATTCATGCACCCACCTTGTTAAAAGTTGTGCAAACTTGCTCCAGGGTGGTGTCGTGCAAAGCAATTTTAGATATGCTGCAAAGCAGGCAGTCCAGTTTTTGCAACTGTGAAAATAACGAAGCGTGCGTTCCGCAAATGCTTGCCAGCTGCAGCAGTCCTCCACCTACAACTGCTCGTTTGGAGACTTGTGTGATGATACCGTGGCTCTGAAAAAAGTGACTTACGGCCGTTTCTTTCAATTATGACCGCCGCAACATCCTCGCGGTCCCATGATCAAAATTTGGGAGGTTGGCACTGGTATAGAGCATCCGGGGATCACGTGATCGCCACTGTGACCCTAACCGACCTCCGGCGGGCAAAGTCAATGATTGGAGAAGCTGGATTTGCTTAACGTTGACAAGATTTGCTTAACGACCGCAAGGATTTGTTTAACAGCCAGGACAAAAACGGTCATAAAATCCCACACGAATCGCTCAGCAAGTGCCTCGCATAGCAACGGGAATTCTGCTCCCAACGGTGGCCATTAACCTGAGGACTAGCTGTATGTACAAAACTCTGAAAAGCCGTGGGATCTTTTTAACTTTACGTCTCTAAAGGATCTGAATTCCCCACATTTAAGGATTTAAAGCTCAGCAGGACTGTGCCAGTAAGAGAGATTAACTATTTAACTAAAAGGAAATTAACTGATTCCCATCTTTCTCCCGTGCCGCCACCGCTGATTTCCTTCTTCGTCGTCGTATGTTATTGATTTAATCTTATTTGCTTGTTATCTTATAAGTGATAATTTTGATGTTGTTTAAAATGTTTTTATGCTGTAAGCTGTAGCCTAGAGTCGTTTTAACACAGGACAGATGGCAACTGTTTCATAATAAATACATAAAGCGAGTAAAAACTATTTTCCCTACAATCCCCAATTTTGACAGGCCAGTTTTTCAACCCATCGTTTGGTCCCTCGCTGAGTTAGAAGTCAACATGTTATGAAAAAGAACTGCAATGCCAGCGACAAGGAAGAAGAGGAGGTGGGCTACTCTTTGCTTAAAAACAGCTCACGATGCCATTTATTTAGAAAATAACCTTTTTACAAAAATAATAAACTCTGCAAAAAAGAGCAAACGTATAAAGCCAAGCCGGGCGTTCCTAGAACTGGGTGTATCCAGAAGTAAACACAACAAACCATGTTTAGGATGGGCTTGAAATAAGCCAGGAAAGGTTGCTTACGGAGAAGGTTGCAAATGCATCCTGTAACGTGACACTAAGAAAGCCTCTTCCTTTGAGGTCGGGTGGAAAAAAAGCCGTGGAAGACTCCAAACTTAGCCAATTTAAAACTTTTGGACTTCAACTCCCAGAATTCCCCAGCCAGAATTCAGCATGGATAAGAACCAATGTGGCTAAACTACCTTTATTGCATTTTTAAAAAAATGGGATAAATTCCTTGATAGCGGGTATGTGGTCGACGTAATATATCTTGATTCTCAGCGAAGCGGGAGGGGGAGGAGCTGGCTGGGGAATTCTGGGAGTTTGAAGTCCACAAGTCTTAAGGCGGCCATGTTTGGAGGCTTCCTCTGCAAATGGACCGCAGAGATGGACCTCGGGAATAAGAGAAACGCCGACGGATGAAATTCAGAGATCCCGAGAAGTAGATCTTGCAAAGGTCTGGCAGCGTCGTTTCTCGGTGACCCAAAAACGGGCCCCCTCATACGTCGTTCCCATTTCTGACTCTGCCAGAGTGGCGGCTTAAAACGACACAGACTTCCCTTCCCGGCCTTATTTTAGATTCCCTAGCTGGACAGCAAGCCGGGGTTGTTGACACTCCACCTGTGTCGATCCAGCGGACAAAACCACGAAATGGGGGGGCGGAGATAAGTGATCTGCTGGCCGAGACGCTATCTCCACACGCTCCCTCCTCCCCGGCTGCTGCTGCTGCTGCGAGAGTGGGAGGCCAGCGAACCGGAGAGCTTCTTCCCGTCTTCCCAGGAGGGTGGGACCTCTCGCGACCAGGCCCTGAGCTCCCCGCCCGCCGGCTGGGAGGGCCCTGAGGAGGAAACAAGGACAGAGACTGAAAGTGTTCCCGGGGTCGGGATTTCCTTGCCTGCCTTGCTTGTGGGGGGGGGGATTAGGAGCAAGAGGCGGATATTCAGCCGGTTCGGACCAGTTCTGCAGGACCGAGAGCGGAAATTTGGAGTAGTTCCGCAGAACTGGCAAATGCAGCCTCTGACTGGCCCCTCCCCCATCTCTTCTCTGCCTCCCATCGAGTCCCAGCTGGGTCTCCTCTGGTTGCCGTGCACAGGAGAACGGGGCTGGAAAGCAGGTTAGTGGGGTGGGGAGGGAAGGGGGATTTTGCAGTATCCTTCTTCCCCTGCCATGCCCACCAAGCCACGCCCACAGAACCGGTAGTAAAACAAAATTGAATCCCACCGCTGGTTAGGAGCCTTGTCAGTCTTCCCAGTTGGACTAGAAGAACGCCAAGGTCCCTTCTATTCTATTCTCTCTCATCTCTCTACCACTTTGTTCTGTTTTTTTTCTACTGGGAAACCAGAATCTTGCTAGATGCTAATTCAGAACCAAAGGCTCTCGGCTGCAACCTTTTGGAGAGGGAACAGGGACCCCGTCCTGACTTGGAAAAGAAACGCAAGGAAAATGTCCAGGGATCCATCTGGCTAGAGGAGAGCCAACTTCTGGGAAATCAATCTTGCTGGAAATCACCTCATCGGGGCACCTCATTTTAGGAGACGCAGCTGTTCTATTCTATTCTATTCTATTCTATTCTATTCTAAATTCTATTCTATTCTATTCTATTCTATTCTATTCTATTCTAAATTCTATTCTAAATTCTATTCTATTCTATTCTATTCTAAATTCTATTCTAAATTCTATTCTATTCATTTTCTATTCTATTCTATTCTATTCTATTCTTATTCTATTCTATTTTCTATTCTATTCAATTCTATTCTATTCTATTCATTTTCTATTCTATCCATATTCTTTTCTTTTCTTCTTTTCTTTTCTTTTCTTTTTTCCTTTCTTTTCTTTTTTTTCTTTTCTTTTTCTTTTCTTTTTTTTCTTTTTTTCTTTTCTTCTTTTCTTCTTTTCTTTTCTTTTTTCTTTTCTTTTCTTCTTCTTTTTTTCTTTTCTTCTTTTCTTTTCTTCTTTTCTTTTCTTTTTTTCTTTCTTCTTTTTCTCTTTTTTCTTTTCTTTCTTTTCTTCTCTTTTCCTCTTCTCTTTTCTTTTCTTTTTTTTCTTTTCTTTCTTTCTTTTCTTTTCTTTCTTTTCTTTTCTTTTCTTTTCTTTTCTTTCTTTTCTTTTTTCTTTTTCTTTTCTTTTCTTTTCTTTTCTTCTTTTCTTTTCTTTCTTTTCTTTCTTTCTTTTTTTCTTTTCTTCTTTTCTTTTCTATTCTATTCTAAATTCTATCCTATTCTATTTATTTTCTATTCTATTTATTTTCTATTCTATTCATTTTCTATCCTATCCTATCCTATCCTATCCTACTCTACTCATTCTAATTCTATTTCTATTCTAGTTTGTCCCTGCTCCAGAAATACAGGTAGTCCTGTATTTGTTTAGCGACTGTTGGAAGTTACAATGGCAGTGAAAAAAAAGGCATTCAGGAATGGTTTTCACACTTATGACTGTGCCGGTGTCCCCGGGGTCACGTGATCAACATTCAAGCCCTTGGTGACTGACTCGTATTTATGCCGGTCGTGGCACCCCAGGGTCACATGATACCCTTTTGCGACCTTCTGAATTAGCAGAGTTGGCGGGGGAGGGAACCAGATTCGCTTAACAACTGTGTTACTAGCTTAACCACAGCAGCGATTCGCTTCACGGCGATGGCAAGAAAGGTTGTAAAAGGGGGCCAAGCCCACTTCCCAAATGGTCTCGCTTAGCAGCAGGAACGTTGGCCTTGGCGGCGGTTGTTAAGTCGAGGACTGCCCCTAATCACGCCTGTAACGATGCACCTACCTCTTTCCTCATTGATTCGGACAATTTCGGATCGAGGTTCCGGCGGGCTGGCAGGTTCCCGTCGCCTTTGGTTTCTGGGCTGCATGCAAAAATCCCAAAATTCAGAAGGAGGAGCCGTTAGAGCAAAACCCAGCCGCACACACACAACACACACACACACACCCACACACACACAGAGCTCTCCACCCCTGGAAAAGTTGGGGCTGTCTCCTCCCTCTC
Source organism: Notechis scutatus (assembly GCF_049901735.1). Taxonomy (NCBI): domain Eukaryota; kingdom Metazoa; phylum Chordata; class Lepidosauria; order Squamata; family Elapidae; genus Notechis; species Notechis scutatus. The sequence goes on from NC_142025.1 coordinate 119,490,509, forward strand.
TGCCACAGGGAGCGCAGAGGTCCGAGGGAGTCCATCCGCCCCCTCTCCCCCAAGCCGAGAAGCGCCCCTTACACCTTACCCGTTCTGCCCTATCCTGTGCAAGTATTTGTACAGCTCTTCTGCGGAGGGCACAGGTCTCCCCTTGGCCTGGTACTGTTTGAGAAGGAGGGAGACGGCTGCCACGTGGCTGGGAGACAGGATGCCTTCTTCGTGGGCTGGGGGAGAGAAGAGGGGGAGAGAGGGGGAGGACAGAGGAGAGGGAGAAGAGAGATGGGGAGATGGGAGAGGAGACAGAGTAGAAAAGGAGAGACAGGAAGAGAGGGGGAGAAGAGAGGAGAGAGGAGAAGAAGGGGAGAGAGGGAGAGGGGAAAGGGGAAGAGGGGAGACGGAAGGGGAGGGAGAGGAGAGAGGGAGAGAAGAGGAAGTGAGAGGAGAGAGGAAGGGAAGAGGGGAGGAGAGGGGAAGGACAGGGAGGGAGGGAGCGGAAGAGGAAAAGGGCGGGGAGAGGGAGGGAAGGAGGAGGAGGAGGAGGAGGAGGAGGAGGAGGAGGAGGAGGAAAAAGAAAAGAGAAAAATAAGTCCAGGGCTCCAAGCGTGGCCAACTGGACCCACACTCAAGGAATGACCACGTACCAACGTTCTGTTTGGAGGGGCTCACTGGCTCCAGGCTTAAGCAGACCGGTCCAGATTTGGGCAGGGGGACTTTGGTTTTGTGGACGGCGGCGCTGCTGGGTGGCTGGATGCGAATCGTGCTGAAAGAGGACTGCGCCGGATCCCAGAGGGCTGTGGACCGTTCGTGATAAAGCTGAGAGTTACCTGGGGAAAGAGCCAGGAAATCTTCAGGTGGGGAGGAGCAGAGGCCTCAAGGCCATCAAGAATTGGAGCAGAGATCAGCTGCTCCCAGAATTCCCCAGCCAGGAAGGTTTCCCAGAATTCAGCATGGACAGGACAAGGACAGATATATCTTCTCCTTTTAACTGGGAAACTTTATTAGTCAATAGTGGGAATGCGGGAGGTGTGATAGATTAATAAACAAGTTAGAGGGTGGGACAATTAAATGGGAAACCGAGGTGCTGGCTGGGGAATTCTAGGAGTTGAAAATCCACAGGTCTTAAAAGTTGCCAAGGTTGGACATCCCTGCGTCACTTTTCACACGGTCTGTTCTCCAAATTCAGGCAGTTCTTTACCTTGCCAAGAATTCCGATCCATTGGCACCCGGTTCCTAATTATGTAATCTTTATCCATTTAAAATAGAAGTAGCCCTCAACTTACCACCGCTCGTTTAATGACCATTCAAATGGCACTGAAAAATGTGACTTATGCATTTGGAAGAGATTTCTTCTCAGGTGGGGAGGGGGAGTAGGACTCCTTAGCATCAGAGCGTGTTAATAATAATAATAATAATATAGGAAATACTCTAAATGCTCTGAGGGTCATTTCGAAAAATCCTTTCTTAGGGAGCCCCTAGAAGCCAAGAGGAACAGATGTGCCAAATTTCAAGTTTGTAGGCTTGACGGTTCTGGAGATTTTGTGATGTGTGAGGGGTATTTTGCTTTTATATATATGTAGATATAAGCAAAGATTGGGAGAATGATCAGAAGCCGCTCGGGAAAGAATGGTCTTGGAAAAGTGGAGGAGGTAGGCTGGGCCAGGGGCTTACCGGCCTGTGTCCGATTCATGGTACGGGGTGGGCTGTCTGTGGCACACGTCTCCTGCTGCGTTGCGCTTCCTTCGAAGTCTGAGTGGCTCAGAAGCTGGCGGGGTGGAGATCGCAGGTGGAAAAGAGTTACACATGAAAGGCCTCCGTTTCCCACACCCCAATCCAGGTCTATTATCAGTACCAAGAAAAAAAAACCCAACATGGTTAATAAGGAAAATAAACATTTGGGGGGGGGGAGAAAGGTGGGAGATTTTAGGGAGAAAAGAGAGCCTTTTTAGCTTTGAAAACTTGCTTTAATAAGAAAGTTCAACCACTGTAAAGCCACTCTTACATTATCACTATTTCTCAGCCTTGGCGACTTTAAGACTTGTATCCTAACTGGGGAATTCTGGGAGTTGAAGTCCACTTATCTCACAAGTCATTCTGGGATTTGGAGTCCACGTAGCTTATAGTTGCCAAGGTTGAGAAACATTGATCTACAACTCAGCTAGACATCCAACTAGCTGACCTTTCATACCCCCACACACACAGACAGACAGACAGAAACACACACGTGCATATCTTTTCCCGCAGGCTACAAAATGGCTCCTTACCAGGCGCATATAGTAGTTTAAGTCCGGCTGCAGTCCCTGCGCCCCACCCTCGCCAGTGCTGGGCTGAGTGACCTCGCTGTCATTCCCTGCCAGCTCCGGGCTGGAGTCATCCCTCTCATCCGCAAAGGGGTGTTCGGCCAGGTTTTCTGGGTGGAAATTCAAACCTGATAAAAGGAAAATGGAAAGGAAGGAAGGAAAAAAGGGGGGGAAAGGGAAGACTCAGATCTCAATCTTGGTTCAGACACAAAATCCGTCCATCTATCATCTCTCTCTATCATCCATCCATCATCTGTCTGTTCTATCTATCTATCTATCTATCTATCTATCTATCTATCTATCTATCTATCATCTATCTACAGTATCTATCTATCATCTATCTATCTATCTATCTATCTATCTATCATCCATCGATCTATCATCTATCTATCGATCTATCTATCATCTGTCTTATCTATCTATCTATCATCTATCGATCTATCTATCATCTATCAATCTATCGATCTATCTATCATCTATCGATCTATCTATCTATCATCTCTTATCTATCTATCTATCTATCATCTATCGATCTATCTATCTACTTACCTACGTACCTATTCTTCCTTTCTTTCTCCATCCCTATCCATTTATCATTCATTTATCCATCATTCATATATCATCTCTATCATCCCTCCCTCCCTTATCTTGTCTTTATTATTTTTACAAAAACAGCAAAAATACCTAATATTCCTTCCTCCTTTTCCTATTTTCCCCACCACGAGAGAGTGAGGGAGAGGGAGAAGAAGAGAGAGGGAGGGAGACAGAGAGACAGAGGGGAGGAGAGAGGTAGAGGGGGGTGAGAAAGGGAGGGAGGGAAAGAGAGACAAAGACAGAGAGAGAGAGAGGAAGGGAGGGAACGAGGGAGAAAGAGAGATTGGTCCAAAGCCACCCATCCAGCTTTCACACCCCAGGCAGGACTAGAAGTCAGAGCCTCCACGTGCAGAGACCCTTGAAGGACGGCCTCCGTACGGCACACACACCTGATCCGGCAATGGTGGTGTCCACCTGGGGGTCCAGCTGCTGGAAGCCCTGTTGGCTGAGGAGGCTGGAGTTGAGAATGTGGCTGAATTCGGAGGAGAGGCGCCCTACGTCCGGCACCAGGGGCAGAAAAGGCCGGGAAGACTCCCGCAGGCGTTTTTCGGGTCCTTCCGAGCCCCCCTGCAATTTGGCCTGCTGATGGAGGACAGGCTGCAGCGGCCCCACCTTGGCCCACGCCAGCTCCTTGCAGTCGCCCATGGCAGCATTGCTGCAGAGAGTCTCCCCCTTCGGGGTCTTCTTGGGCGGGTCGGAGGGCCCCAGGAATCCTGACTCGGAGTTGGGGTCTGCTTCAGCCTCCTACAAGGTCAAGGCAGGGGAAAAGGAAATTCTGTTTAAAGCCATAGGCGTCCAACCTTGAGCACTTTTAAGTTAAAAGACTTGTGGACTTCAACTCCCAAAACTCCCTAGCCGGCTCTTCTTTTCCACTTTGCTGAAATCAAGATATATTACATCGACCGCATACCTGCTATGTCAGGATTCCAGCCATCGCCCTAATGAAATCGTGATTCTCGAGCCAAACTTCAAAAAACTTCAGAAGGATTTATTAGAGGATTTATACTGGCATTACCCTGTGTGAAGCCAACTCTGGCCTAGGTCATTTCCAGTCCCCTGTGAGCCTGTTTTCCCCACCTCCCTGCTGGGTGTCTCATAAATCAGATTCTCCAATTGAGCACGTTCGCTGGCTGGGTGTCACCAATCACATTCTCCAATTAAATCTATTCGTGGACAAAAGCTCTGGTAGTTTAGTTACAATCTTTTATAGATAAGAGTTGGAATTTAATTTCTATCAACTAAAAAATACTTCTTTGGTCTTTTTAGTTGCCAGCAGAAAGGGAGTGGGGGAAAGCAGTGCATTCCTTAAATGCTGCAGATAATCGCTTTGGCAGCTGAAGCTTTTGGCACTCAAGATTATTACTGGAGAGCGTGATTGATGACTCTTGGCTATGGATGTGTCTCATTGGAGAATATACATCCAAGGAGTGGGAGGAAGACCAGGGTCAAGGGTGAAGTGAATGATGTGTCAGAGTCGGCTGCAACCGGGAAACACCGACATGTCAACTCCTAATAAATCAATCTTTTTCACTCTGAGAGATGCGGCTAGAGACTTATGATTTGAACAGGGGGTGTGTGCATGTCGGAGTGCTGACACTTTCGCTTTCAAACTGCTGCACTGCTCTTCCAGATTTCCTTCCTCCCCCGATCTCCTTTTCTTTTTTATGGCAACTACTAAAACAGGCATAGGAATGTTTTATGAGTCGACACGCTATCTATTAAAAGATTGTAGCTAAGCGACCGGATCTTCTGGGCCCGAAAATCCTTTGTTGGGGAACATGATTGATGACACCCGACCTGTGAACAGTGCTTCATTGGAGAGTCTGATTTATGACACACCCAGAGGGGAGGGGGGGGGAAACAGGGTCACAGGTTATTTGTGAATTTCGTATGCCAGAGTGGGCTTCATTTAGGTTAATGCCGGCCTGTTGCTCCTAATAAATCTTTTGAGGGTTTTTTTTTTAAGCATGGCCCGAGGCTCATGGTTTAATGAGGGCGCTCGCCGGAACCCTGACATCCTGACTGGCTGGAGAATTCTGGGAATTAAAGTCCACCAGTGGCCACGGTTGGGGTCTAGGAAAAGAGTCTTCTCTGCTGTTGCCCCCAACCTGTGGAATATTATCCCACTCCCCCTGGAGGGGAGGCATCTGAATTTGGATCACGTGACCATGGAAATGCGGCAATGGTCGTAAGTGTGAAAAACGGGCCATAAGTCACTTTTTTAAGTTCCAATGTTCACTAAACAAACCGTTATATATCAAGGACTACCTGTATTCCCGGAGGCAGATCCGTCAGCCCCTGAATTCAACGGTCATAAGTGTGAAAAACAGCCATAAGTCACTTTTTCCAGTAGAGTTTCACGCTACTTTTCACCCTTACGACTGTTGGATCCGGGAGCTATTGGATCTGCCTCGGGAATACAGTAGTCCTTGACTTACAACACTTTTGTTTAGTGACCGTTCAAACTTACAACAGTCACTAAACAAACTGTCGCAAGCCAGGGATTACCTGCATTCCCCGAGGCAGATCCGTCAGCCCCTGGATCCAACAGTCGTAAAGTGGGGAGTGGGGGAAACAACCATAACTCATTTTTTTTCTGTGCTATTGTTAAGTTCGAACAGTCACTAAGCGACCCGTTGTAAGCCGAGGACTACCTCTGAGACGTTTACGGGGAACTCAAGATTGAAACGCTTCGCTTCTTTCAAAATGTAACGGGCCTCAACTTGCCAATGAACTGGGGGAAGAGAAAGAGAAAATGGAATGCAGGGATTGTGACAGCCTGGAAACCATCAAGGTCCCCGCTGAAGGTGCTGGTGAGAGAGACGGACTGTTCCCATTAGAAAGGGACGGTCTCATAATTACACCGTTTCCCCGAAAATACGACCTATTCTGAAAGTAAGTCCTAGCTTGATTTTTACACGTGCGTCCAATATAAGCCCTACCCCGCCCCCCAAAAATAAGCCCTAATTAAGATCACGCCCATTCCAGAGTGGACGGGTAAAAATTAAGCTAGGATAGGGATGGGGCAGTGGAGCTGCCCTACTACTTACCTTTGGACAGGTGTAGCCAGGCCTCACGCACCCCGACACCTGCCTTGCACAGCCCATTTCTTCTGCAGCCGACAAGGCTGGCAAGACTTTCCTGAAGGCCTCTGGAGCTGATAACAAAGCTCTGGATCGATCCAGAGCTCCATTATTGGCTGCAGAGGCCTTCAGGGAAGCCTTGACGGTCACAGAAGAAGTTCCTGAAGGCCTCTGACAGCGAAAAGGAGGCTGGGGTCAACGTGTGCAAGTGAGGTCAGTGGAGAACTTCCCCCCCAAAAATAGGAAACTAGTGATTTTTTTGGTGGCAAAAAAATATAAGACATGTAAGGGTCTTGTTTTTGGGGAAACATGGTATAATGTGATCACGCAGGGGTGGGGAGAAAGGGAAGCTATTATTTAACTAGTAATCCCCAAAGGTGCTTTTTTTCAAGAGGCAACTGGACTTTCTGGGGTTTTTTTTCTTTGAAGACGTTTCGCTTCTCATCTGAGAAGCTTCTTCAGCTCTGACTGGATGGCGGGAATGAAAGGATTGATCCTCCTTGCAGGCAGCTGGTCCTTTGCATCCGTTTAGAGAATCCTTGAGGCCACTTGGAGGTTTGTCTGTGTCCTCGGGGTCACCTGAGTGGTTCCAATGGGTGTGTGGAGCGCTCTTGGAACTGCTGAAACAACCGCGTTGTAGATTGGAGACAGGTGATGCCCTGTCTGTTCAGTTTGGACACCAATGGCCTCTTTGGCAACTTTCAAACCAGCGGTCTTCTCTATCCAAAATGTGGACTTGGCTGTCTTCATAAGGAAGTCATCGCGCGGGAAAACCAGGGCTGGTTTCGTTTCTTCGATACCAATATGGTGTAGCCCAGGGGTCCCCAAACTGTGGGACATGGCACACTACTGGGACATGGCCCAAATACCACAGTGTCATGTGAGTGTGACTGTCTGGTGCACATATACTCCGTCTCACCTGCATAAGCCTTGTCCCCGGCGCCCGAGGCCCCACTTGCGTTGGCCTCGTTGTGGGCGCTTGCAGCTCCGCTCCCGTGAGCCTCATCACAGGAGCTCCCAACCCGACTCCTGCAAGCCTCGTCTCACAGGAGTTCACGGCCACACTCACACGGGCCTCATTGCAGGAACTGGGGCATGACTCACGCAAGCCTCATCACGGGGAATCCGTGTCCCGCTTCCCACGAGCCTCATCGCAGGAACTCACCTCCCGTCTCACCGCGGGAACCCGCAGGCCGACTCACACAAGCATCGTCGCAAGAGCTTGCGGCCCCACTCGCACGAACGTCGCCATGAACGTAGCAGTGGTGCGCGCTTGTTGCCCCTCTCACAAAATCACCCCCTCTTTCTCCCCTACCCCTACTCCGGGCCCCCAATCCAGAAAGGTTGGGGACCTTGGTGTAGCCCGATAAAGATTTACTTTTGGGGAGTCAAAGCTCCCGGAAGTGTTTCTTTCTTTGATTTGGGTTCACCAGTTGGGACAATTGACAGGGATCAAGATGGCGACTGACCTGGCACGGGGCTTTGGGTGAAGGCTGGAGGGAAGGGCCGCCGGTGGCGAAGAGCCGGAGGGCCTCGTTCCAGTGGGACTGCATCATGGCCTGGAACTGGCTGACCATCTCGGCCCGCTGAGCCTCCAGGCGCCGGTACCTGGCCTTGAACTCTCGCAAGTCGTCGCGCTGCTTGGAGAGCCTGAAAGGCAAAAAAAAAAAGGGACGAGGAAAAAAAAAACAACCGGTCAGAAACACTGAAGACAACGGGCAGCGGCCCTGTTTTGTCTTTTTTTTAAAATTTAGGTGGTTCTCGACATACGAAAGTTTGTTTAAGGAGCCGTTCGAAGTTACGACATGGGAAAAAGGGAACCGGGACCTTTTTTTCACACTTCACGACCGTCGGATCCAGGGGCTGATGGATCTGCTTTGGGAATACAGGCAGTCCCAGACTTATGACCGTTTGTTTAGTGACCATTCGAAGTTACGAAGGCCCTGGAAAAAAGTGACTTGGGATTGTTTTTCCACACTTAATGACCATGGGATCCAGGAGGAGCTGATGGATCTGCCTCGGGAATACAGGCCATTCTCGACTTATGACAGTTCATTTAGTGATTGTTCAAAGTTATGATGGCACTGGGATTTGGGACAGGTCCTCGCATTTGCAATGGTGAAGGAATCCACGGGGCCACACAATCAAAATTTGGATTCTTGGCCACTGGCATCTGTTTACAACAGGTGGAGCCTCCCACAATCCCCGTTCGTGACCTTCCCAATAAGCTTTTGATATGGAAAATCAATTGGGGGGGGGGGCACAGGATTCACTGAATGACCGCCTGATTCACTTAACAACTGCAATGGTTCATTTAGGAGCTGTGGTCCAATGGTTGTCAAATTCGGTCACTCAGTGGACTGTCGTAAATTGAGGACTGCCCGTGAAGAGATTTCAGGGGCACCACAAACTTTGGGAAGGCTACCTATGTTCGTAGTCCTCAGTGAGGCGCTTCTGTTGAGCCTCCTTCTCAGCCAAATCCAATTTGAACTGAGCCAGCTGTTTCGCCAACTCTTTCTCATGGTGGTTGCTTAGCTCCAGCAACTGCTTCCTGCCAAAAAAAAAAGGAAATAAAATTGAAAATAAAGGACTTTTCCACCAAGAAAATAAACATTGCTTTGCAAATTCCAGAAAGTAGCCAGCAGTAAGCCTTGAGAGAATCAATCATCATCTTCTTTTAACAACCCCATAATCCCTTGCAGAATAGAGTCTGGGCAACTGAATGGAGCTAGCAGAGTGTTTACTGGCCGGATGCCCTTCCTGTCACCAATGCCGAGTTTTGTTCAGCAGATATACTCTCATTGTGCCCAGAGAGAGAAATATCTGCCCCTACCTAGGATCGAACTCACAGCTTCCTGATTGCGAGGAGAGAGCTCCACCTCTAGGCCACTATACCACTCCCACGAGAGAATTAATCTTTCTAAAAGAAGAAGAAAAATGTTTATCCTTATATGTAAAAATAAGGATTGTTTTTTCCCTCACTCAAAAAGAGATTTTAAATTCTGCCTTTCAGCCCATCTTGGATTACACGGTGGTATTTTATGAATCTTATTGTCCAGAATAAAGATTTGTAAAAAATAGAATAAAAGAGCTTTAGCAGGCACTAAGGAACGAAGGTGCCTTGTTAATTCTCAAATTACTTTTTGTATCTTCTTAAAGCTATAAACCACAGAGCGTGGAGTTCTTATTTTTACTGATGTTTCCACATCTCTCCAAATCCTTTCCGGGTAGATTAGAGAATATATACTTTAAATAAAGTTTTGAATAGCCCTCAACTCTAATCTAAAGCCGTTTAGATTAACAAATCAAACCCACAGCAACAGACAGATGAATCCATGCAACAAGGCAGCATTAAGCCCATTATTCTGAATTTCTATATTTTGAGCAACGTTCTGAGGATTTTTCTCCTTGAGTTGTTAGATAAGGAATTTGTCAATTGTAGACCTCTAAAACAGGGGAGATTTAAGACTGCCGGAGTGATAAGAGGATATACAGAGGAAAGAATAAATCATCAATTAATTTTGATGAAGGAGAATAAGACACCTCAAGTCTTTGGAAATAAAAGGAAATTTTTGTTCTGAAGTGAGAGACTGGCCAAACATTTGAATTTTGGAAAAAGCCTTCTCTTTAAAATTCCTCAACTGGACTTTCAGAAAAGGTCACAATTGGAGGAAAAATAGCAAGTGTTGCTTTTTTAATGTCACACTCTATACAACGCTAGTCCTCACTGGGGAATATTTCTATGCCACAACTAAAGTGCCAGTCTGCCACTTTGCTGTTGTACAAGTCAAAAAAGGGGGGTTAAGTTAGAAGGGAACTGTATTCATAGAATTATAGGGCTGGAAGGGACCTTGGAGGTCTTTTAGTCCAACTCCCAAGGCCCCAAAGCAGTCATCCCAGACAAAAAGATATACCGTATTTATCGGCGTATAACACGCACTTTTTTCCCCCTGAAAATAGGGGGCAAATGATGTATGCGTGTTATACGCCCGATATAATGTTAAGAAGCCTTCGGTGAATGCTGCTGGGATCGGGGATCAAGGACACAAATGAAAGAAGGGAGGGAGGAAGCAACTGAAGCCTGTCCTGCTCTCTGGGTCAGCTCTGTCAGTCGCTCTCTCGCTCCTCCACCAGCCCAGGAAGAAACTGCTTCAAAGAAGCGGGGGGCTTTCCTGTCACCGCAGCTTCCCTGAAGCTCCCGTTTCTCCCCACCCCCACCCCTCCCGCCCGCCCGCCCGCAGTGCTCCGTTCTGCCTGCCTGCCTGCCTTCGTTAATGGTTGAATCGGAACAGCTTGGCTGAGTAAAGAGGCGAATAGTTATTATTCTCAGCGAAGCTGCTCCCAAACAACCAGAAACTAAGGCAGGCAGGCAGGCAGGCAGAACGGGACACTGTGGATTGAAGCGCGCGGGTGGGAGTGGGGGGTGAAACGGGCGCTTCGGAATAGCTGCGGCGACAGGAAAAGCCCCCCCCCCGCTTCTTTGAAGCAGTTTCTTCCTTGGATGGTGGAGCAGCGAGAGCGAAGCCTCCTTCTCTTCTCCCCGGTCCTTGCAAAAATTTTCTGCTTGAAACCGGTCCCTGGTACAAAAAGGTTGGGGACCACTGATTTACCTTATAAGTGGTAATAATATTAATTAAAAAAAGTTCTGAGCTACCCTTATTTTGCTTCAAAGTTTTTATTTAGAAATTTAATTTTTTTCCTGAAATTTCCCTCTTAAAATGAAGATGCGTGTTATACGCCTGTGCGTGTTATACGCCGATAAATACGGTAGATGATAGAATAGAATAGAATAGAATAGAATAGAATAGAATAGAATAGAATAGAATAGAATAAAGAGTTGGAAGGGACCTTGGAGGTCCTCTAGTCTAGTCCAATCCCCTACTGAATAAAATAGAATAGAATTTAGAACAGAATAGAATAGAATTTAGAATAGAATTTAGAATAGAATAGAATAAAATTTAGAATAGAATAGAATCTAGACTAGAATAGAATAGATAGATGATAATAGGTGATAGAAGATAGATAGAAGATATAGAGATGAAAGAAAGAAGGAAGGAAGGAAAGAAGAAAATAGAAGATATCTGTAATATGTAGAGTAGAAAGAAATGATAGATGATAGAAGATAAGATAGATGATAGACAGACAGACAGACAATGAATGGATAGGTGGATGGATGGACACAGAAGACAAACAGATCGTAGAATCATAGGACTGGAAGGGACTTTGGAGGTCTTCTAGTCCAACCCCCAGGGTCCCAAGGCAAGAAGCCTTATACTATCCTGGACAAACCTTTCCCTGAAGTCACTTTTCACCATTTTTATGTAGGGCTTCTCCAAGACCTGAAAATTATTTCAAGGTTTCATTTTATTCACCGACTTTGCAAAACCCGTTTCCACTCCCCTGTAACTAAAGGAGGGGAAGAGGGGAACTGGGCTTTGTGTGTCGCTGAATCACAACTTGCAAATACTCCAACCAACCGAGAGACGCTGCCGTGTGGTCCAGTCACACTTGCAGTCGTCTCTGTGAATTTGGATGGGGGGAAAAAACGGCAAACTTTTAACTTCCATAATGAAAGAAGAATTGCAGGCAGAAGCGAAGGAAAGAGGGACCAAATAAACCACCTAACTCAATTCACAAATGGGAAAAACTCGGTCTCAAGAACCTGAGTTTCAAAAAAAGAAATACACCCTCATCTTAACATTGCAAGGAGGATGTAAAAATAAGAGTCGGGTGGGCTTTTTTTTTTTACGAAAAAGTAAAAAAATAAGAATAAGGTCAGAGCTTTGGGAGATCTTTCCTGGAAGGGAATCCCCAATTCCAAAAAGATGTAAACTGCCAATCAAAACCAAAAAGCCCAGGAAAGAAATGTGGGGAGAGGAAAAGGGGAGGGGGAGACGGGCCACCACGTCCTCCCACCTGTGCTGTTCTCGCATAGCGCTCATTTGGCGCAAGCTGTCCTCGTGAACCTCGGCCAGCCGCTCCGTCACGCGCTGTTCTAAGGCCACCTTCAGCTCCGACTCCAGCTTGGCCTTCTGGGTCTCGAAACGGGCCTGCAAAGAGGAAAGGGGGAAAGGCCGGCATTGCGGGGGGCTCCTTGGTGCTCTCGGAGCTTGGCTGTTCGCCCACAGACGCCTCAGGACCCAGCTAGGGAATGCCATCGGGATGGAGGAGGAGGAGGAGGAGTTGGTGGAAGTCCTTGGTGCTGCTCTCTGAGCTTGGTGGCTTTCCCGCAGACGTTGCATGACCCAGCTAGGGAATGTCATCAGTGCTGGAAGGGAAGAGTTTACCTTCAGCAAGCTCATCTCCATCTTCACGGTGTCCCTCTCTCGCCGCGCGGCTTCCAGGTCGGCCTGCAGGCCCTGCATCTCTGCCTGCGCCGTAGAGAAGGCCTGTTGGGCTTCCAGGGACTTCTGGGCTTCCCGCTGGGCCACCATCTAGAGATGGGGACAGAGGCAAGCAGAGGACAAGGCGGGGCAGCGGCCGGGACAGCGTTGGGCTGAAACACAGGCAGTCCCTCGACTTACGGCCGTTGTGTTTAGTGACCGTTTGAACTTACAATGGCACTGGTGGGGGGGAAAAAGGGACTCCTGTCTACATTTTTCCCCACGCTTAACGACACCCCTGCGTGATCCGGTGGTCAAAATTTGCACGCTCGGCAACCGGCTCACGTTTACGACGGCTGTTGTAGTGTCCAACGATCTCCCCTTTTGCAACCGTCTAACAGGTAAAGTCAGTGGGGAAGACAGGCTCGCTTAACGACTGCACGATTCACCGAACAACCGCGGCAGAAAGGTCGTAAGGGGGGGTGCGAAACTCACTCGAGGACTGCCTTGCTTGGGCACTAGGGTGGTCATAAGTCAAAGGCTACCTAATATACACAGCATTTGGAGAAAGAAAAGCTGGTGGGTTTTTTTTTCTGTTTGTAAGCCAAGAGTTAGCGATGACCATTTAACAGATTTAACCGAGTTGGAAGGGACCTTGGAGGTCATCTAGTCCAACCCTCCCCCAAGCTGGAGACCAAGCATTTATGACGGTTGCTGTGTCCTAGGTCAGGTGATCCCCCTTTGTGGCAAAGTCGGGGGGCGGGGAGAAAGAACCAGATTCACGTAACAACCGTGTTCCTAACTTAACAACTTCAGTGATTCAATGAACAACGGTGGTCAGAAAAACGGGGGCAAAACTCACTTGACAACTTGCTCACTTTAACAACATAGATTTGGGGCTCCATATATATATATATATATCAGAATCCCTCGGCCAGCTCCGCTGAGGAAATTCTGGGAACTGCCAAAGTTGAGAAAACACAGCGATAAAGAACGCTGTTCCCTTTAAGAAACTTCTTAAAAGCTACACATCCTCATTTTCAGCACTTTTCATCCCCCCATTTTTACCCTGCCTTTCCTCTGAAGCTCAAAGGACTAAATCACTGAGGACTAGAAACTTCCCAGAGTAAAACCTGAAAGGCAGGTAAGGCACCCCCCCAAAAAAAATGACTCTACTAATCCAGACTTGCATTTATTATTATGCGTTAGATTTTTTATCCTGTCTTTACAAGTAACTCAAAATGGTGAATATATACCTGCTGTCCTGCTCCTATTTTCCCCACAACAATCACCCTGTGAGATGGTTTTTGGGTTGAGAGAGAGGGAGCATCACCCAGCCAGCTTTCATATCTAAGATAGAACTAGAACTCACCTTGACGACTGGCCCAAAGTCATCTAGCCAGCTTTCATGGCTAAAGCGGGACTAGAACTCCCATCTTCCAATGATTGGCCCAAAGCCACCCAGCTGGCTTTCAGAGTGAAAACAGAACCAGAACTCCCATCTCCTGGTGACTGGCCCAAAGTCCACCCAGCCAGATTTCATACCTAAGATGGAACTAAAATTCATTGCCTTCTGCTGATTGGCTCAAAGTTACTTAACCAGCTTTCATGCCTGAGGCAAGATTAGAATTCACTGTCTCCAGCTGATTGGCTCAAAGTCACTTAGCCAACTTTCATGGTTGAAGGAAGATTAGAATTCACTGTCTCCAGCTGATTGGCCCAAAGTCACCTAGCCAACTTTCATGGTTGAAGGAAGAATAGAACTCCCATCTCCTGGTGGCTGGCTCAAAGTCAACTCAGCCAGCTTTCATGGCTAAAGTGTGACTAGAACTCCCTGTCTCCCGATTTCTAGCCTGGTGCCTTTATCCCACACCGGCTCTTAGCTGATGCCGCGACTCTAACTTTACTTCCAAACCTGAATCCTTGGCTTAATGATGGGATAGTGGTTTGACCAACTACCTTCTTTACCTCCAGTTTGCAAGCTAGAGCCATTTCAAAGAGGAGACCTGGTCAACGACTTACGGTTTGGGAAGGCCGCTGTTTTTCCACCTTGCGGAGGGGCCCAATCAGCTGCAACTCCTCCCAGACCTTGTGCTCCATTGCAAAAGCCAAGCCTTCCCTGGGACCAGCAGCCCAGGAACTGAGTTTTTCAGGTTGGGGTCAGGCAGGGTAGCCCCACCATGCCAAATGGGATGGGTGTGGGGGGCCCCCCCTTTCTCCTCTGGGGAGCCAGCTACCTATCCCCAGCTGCTAAGAGAGAGGAAGTCACACACAAAAATAAAAAGAAGGGAAGAAGGAATTTAGGGAGTCTGCCACCAGCTCAGGGACTTTGGGATAACCGGGGGAAGGAAGAAGGTGAGTGAGAAGGCTGCTGGATTCACAACAAATGCTTTAAGAATGAAGGAAAAGATGCTAATTGGATGGGCTGGCTTTCCTGCAACTAATTTCTCTGCTTGATTTATTTATCTGTCTCCTGCCTTTCTTATTTTTAAAAATAGCACAAGGCAAAGAATAATATCCAGCAAACCTTCCTCCTCCAATTTTTCCCAGAACAACCACCCCTGTGGGGTGGGTGGGGCTAAGAGAGAGGGGAGTGGCCCAAGGTCACCAAGCCAGCTTTCATGGCTAAGGTGGGACTAGAATTCACAATCTCATTGGGAACTGGCCCAAAGTCAGCCGGCCTTGGGAGATAATGCAGGACTAGAACTCACCGTCTCCTGGTGATTGGCCTCAAGTCGGGATTAGAACTCATGGTCTCCTGGTTTCTAGCCTGGTGCCTTAACCAATAGACAAAACTGGCTCTGACAGAAGAAAATATCTGTAGCTCAGGGTTGGACTGTGGAGTCCTTGGGGCTCTCTGAGCTTGGTGGTTTTCTTGCAGACATTTCACGACCTGACTAGGTAACATCATCAGTGCTAGAAGGGAGGGGGATTTGCAGAAAGAGCAGCAGGAGGATTGTTGGGGGTCCTTGAGTTCTGCTGTTTGCTTGCAGACGTTTCGTGACCCAACTAGGTAACGTCATCAGTGCTCTAAGTGGCCTCTTAGCTTTATGTTGTTGTTTTTCACTTTACCCAAAAACAACAAAAACAACCCAGCAGCCTAACTTGGAAGTCAACCTAAGGCGGGCTGACTCTCTACTCCCTCCTCCTGCAAACAAGGAGGCCAGGACAGCTTGGCTCGAGTTCCAATTCAGCTTGTGGCTGCGGAGACGCACCCCCACCCAGACCGGGAGGGACCTCCACCCTCACCTTCTCCTTCTCGAGGTGCAGCCGGCTCTCCTCCTGCGCCGCCTGGAGCTGCTCCTCCAGCTGTTTCTCCCGCTGGGCCCAGATCCTCTGCTGCTCCTCCAGGGTGGCCCGCAGAGCGTCCTGCTGCCGCCGGTCCAGATCCCACTCGGCTTCCAGGTTCTGCCCCCGGACACGCTCTGCCTCCAAGCTGCAGGAGAGGGCGGCCTTTTCCTTCTCCTGGGGGAGAAACAAGAGAGGGGGAAAGAACAAGGCTCAGCTTTGGGCAGCTGGTTTGCAGGCGTTGGGCTTATTCTTAGCTCTCAGTTTAGGTTTAACCCTGGTTTGCTGAATAACAGAAGAGTTGGAAGGGACCTTGGAGGTCCTCTAGTCCAGCCCCCTGCTCAGGCAAGAGACCCTATACTATTTCTGACAAATGGCTGTCCAATCTCTTCTTGAAAACCTCCAGTGATGAGGGAGGGAGGAGAAATAAAGAATGGAAGAGAAAAATATGAGTGAATGTAGGAAGGAAGGAAGGGAGAAATAAAGAATGGAAGAGAAAAAATGGGGGTGGGAGGACGGGAGGGAGGAAGAAAGGAAGGAAAAATAGAGAAGAATGGAGGAGTAAAAATGTGAGTGAATGTAGAAAAAAGGAAGGAAGGAAAGAAGGAGAAATAAAGAATGGAGGAGAAAAAAAATGTGACTGAATGTGGAAAAAAGGGAAAGAAAAGAAGGATAGCAGAATAACGGAGTTGGGAGGGGACCTTGTAGGTCATCTAGTCCAACCCCCTGCTCCGGCAGGAGACCATATGCCATTCCAGACAAAGGGTTGTCCAACCTCTTCTTAAAAACTTCCAGTGTTGGAGCACCCACAACCTCTGGACAGAAGTTGTTCCACTAATTAATAATCAGTGAATTAACTGTTAATTCCTGTTAATACTGTTAATAATAATCAGTTATTATTAATCAGTGGATCAACTGAATAAACCATCCATGGCTGTGTAAACTATTGGTTTACAACAGGGGTCTCCAAACCGGGTGACTTTTAAGACTTGTGGACTTCAAGTCCCAGAATTCCCCAGCCAGCCCTTTTCTTCACTTTGCACACTCACCATCGAGTAAGAAAGTTACCCTATCAAAAACGGCGATGAAGTAGTCTGGCTGCGTTTGTCCTATATCCATGCTGAATTCTGGTAAAACCTTGATGGTTGGGGAAATTCTGGGAGTCGGAAGTCCACAAATCTTAAAGTGGCCAAGTTTGGGGTACAGATTGCAAGGCTGGGCTCTACGTGTCAGGCGAAATCTTTAATGCAAGGTCAGCCTCAAAACCAGGCCCCACTTTCTCTCCCCCCCCCTTTTTCTGTTTCTTTGTTTTTTTCTCTCTGTGTCCCCCCCCCCGCTCTTTCCTCTCTCTCCATTTTTCTTTCTCCCCCTCCCTCTCTGTCTCTCTCTTTATCTTTCTGTTTCTTTCTCTCTCTCCCTCCCTCTCTTTGTCCCTCTCTCTCCATCCTTCTCTGTTTTTCTGTTTTTTTCTCTCTCTGTCCCCTGCTCTTTGTCCCTTTCTCTCTTTCTGTTCTTTCTCTCCATCCCTCCCTTTGTCCTTTGTTTTTCTTTCTCTCTCTCCCTGTTTCTTTCTTTTCCCACCTCCCCCCCTCTCTCTCTCACACACACACACAGAGAAGCAACTCTTACCAAGGTCTCTTTCTCCCTGCAGTACTGGCTGGCCAGCTGCTGTTCCCGGTGGAGGGTGGACAAGGCCTGCTGGAGGCGTCCTTCCAGCTCTGACATTTTCTAAAGAAAAGCAAAACCGACATGGAACATCCTTAAGGACAGACCCAACCCGGAAGCGCAGGCAGTCCTTGCCTTATGACCAACAACCGAGCCCAAAATTTACACTGCTAAGTGAGGCATTTGTTTCAGGGAGCTTTGCCCCCATTTTAAGACCTTTTCTTGCCGCCATTATTAGGTTAGTAAGACGATTGTTAAGTGAGTCTAGCTTCCACCCATGATGACTTCGCTGGTCAGACGGTCGCAAAGGGAGAAATCGCGTGACACAGTGACATGGCGACCGCCATAAATACGAGTCAGTTGCCAAGCGTCTAAATTATAATCATAGGGGAGGCTGCAACGGTCGTAACGGTGAAACGTGGTCCTAAGCCACTTTTTTCACTGCCGTTTTAAGTTCAAACGGTTGATAAATGAACAGTTGTAAGTTGAGGACTATCTATCTATCTATCTATCTATCTATCTATCTATCTATATATATATATATATATGTTTTCTTAAGTTTTCGCGGGTACTTACATGTATGGTATTCAGCTTTGTTCGGGTATTTTCCCACGTCATTGTAGTTGTGCTTTTAAAGTTGTGGCAACGTTTCGGCAGAATCTCATCTGCCATCATCAGGCTTCTGTATAGCCTGTATATATGTTCCTATACAGAAGCCTGATGATGGCAGATGAGATTCTGCCGAAATGTTGCCACAACTTTAAAAGCACAACTACAATGACGTGGGAAAATACCCGAACAAAGCTGAATACCATACATATAACATACCCGCGAAAACTTAAGAAAACAAATACACACACACACACACACACAAAAGCAAAATACCATTTATGCATCATCGCAAAATCTCCAGGAATATAAAGCCTACAAACTTGAAATTTGGCACATTATGTTCCTCTTGGCTTCTAGGGTCTCACTAAGAAAGGATTTTTCAAAATGACCTCAGAGCATTTAGAGTATTTCCTTTGTTGTTGTTGTTGTTATTATTATTATTCTCTGATGCTAAGGAGTTCTACTCCCCCTCCCTACCTGGAAAAAAAAAATCTCTTCCAAATGCAAAACACAAGCTTCAGTTTCAAAACACAAGTTTCATTTTCAGAGCAGCCAGCAGCTTTAGGACAGAACAGTTGAGCTAAAGCCACGCCCAGGCTCTCCTTCTTGCTGACACAGCAAATCCTGTTTCAGTTTCCAAACAGCCCTCAACTCTCTCACACACTGGCAGGACAACTAGCCAGGTGAATGCTGATGGGTGTTGGTAGGCGGCAGAGGTAGAATTTTTTTTTTTCTCCTTATTTCTCTCCCGAAAACTAAGCCCGACCACAGTTTCGTAGCGAAGCACGGGGATCGAGCTAGTCAATTTCTAAAAGAGAAAGTTGAGCCGCTGTGGAGAAGAGTAGGGTTCTTCTCCCCCGCGCCGCCCTCCCCGTGCGCAAGGTCAGGGGATGACGGGAGGCGTTGCAACAGAGCCCCGCCCAAGGAGACCCACCTCCTTCTGCCTCCCCAGCCCCTGTTCAGCGGTCTCCTTGTCGGCCTGCAGCCTGCGCAGGGTCGCCGTCCGCTCGGCCTGCTGCTGGTTCCAGCCTTCCACCACTTTGGCCAGAGTCTGGTGATAAAAGGAAAGGAGAATTCATTTCAAAAGAAAACCGCGTTTCTCCATCACCTCCTGGAAAGGCCTCCGAGCCAGGGACTACGCTATCCATGCTCCCCAGATAAGCCGGGCATGTTTGGGGGTTGTGGGGGAGAGAGATGGAAGCTGGAGACTCGCGGAAGGTTTCTGGGCTAGGAAGTCGGAAAGACAGAGGAGAGGGCGTTGAGATTCTGGCACTGAGAGGCAGTTTGGTCTAGGGGTTAAAGCATCGGGCTGAGGAAAGGGGAGTCCATGAGTTCTAGTCCCGCCCCTTAGGCCTGAAAGCCTGCTGGGTGACTTTGGGCCAATCACCAGGAGACGGTGGGTTCGAGTCTCGCCTTAGGCATAAAAACTAAAGGGACTGGGGTTTGTGGAGAGGGAGGGGGGGAGGAAGAAAAGAACTGCGGTCCTCGTTGATCTCTGAGCTGAGTTGTTTTCTTGCAGACATTTCACGACCCAGCTAGGTAACATCATCAGTGCTAGCTAACCCCGCTTCCTTCCAGCACTGATGTTGTTATCAAGCTGGGCCATAAAAAGTCTGCAAGAAAGCAAAGCAGTTCAGAGAAACCACTCAGAAGGCCGCAGTCCTCCTCCCTCCTCCCCTGCCTCCCTTCCTCTCCTCCTTGCTCCTTCCCCTCCCCTTCTCCTCCACTCTGCAAACCCTTCCAGCACTGATCACACTACCTAGTTGGGTCATGAAATGTCTGCGAGAAAGCAACCCAGCTCAGAGAGCCCCAAGGACCCTCCCCCAATCCGGCTAAGTAAAACCGCTGATGGAGACCCAGGTGAGGCCGCCCCTTGCACAGCCCCCTGCTGCCCCCTCACCCTCCCAACTAAGGCTCGCCTTATCCAGCTGCTCGATCATGCTGTCTTTCCTCTTGTCGGCCGAGGTGGCCACCGCCAGCTGTTGCTGCAGCTCCAGGAGGCGGTTCTGGAGGGCCTGGATGTGCCGCTCGCAGTGCTGAAAAAGGATGGGAATAGATTAGAATAGAATAACAAGAGTTGGAAGGGACCTTGGAGGTCTTCTAGTCCAACCCCCTGCGGAATGGAATGGGATAGAAGATTGGAATAAGAATAGAATAGAATAGAATAGAATAGAATAGAATAGAATAGAATAGAATAGAACATATGGAGTAGGAATAGGAATAGAATAGAATAGTTGAAAGGGACCTTGGAGGTCTTCTAGTCCAACCCCCTGCGGAATGGAATGGAATGGAATGGAATAGAATAGAATAGAATAGAATAGAATAGAATAGAATAGAATAGAACAGAACAGAACATATGGAGTAGGAATGGGAATGGGAATAGAATAGAATGGTTGAAAGGGACCTTGGAGGTCTTCTAGTCCAACCCCTGCGGAATGGAATGGAATGGAATGGAATGGAATGGAATAGAATAGAATAGAATAGAATAGAATAGAATAGAATAGAATAGAACATATGGAGTAGGAATAGGAATGGGAATAGAATAGAATAGTTGAAAGGGACCTTGGAGGTCTTCTAGTCCAACCCCCTGCGGAATGGAATGGAATGGAATGGAATGGAATGGAATGGAATAGAATAGAATAGAATAGAATAGAATAGAATAGAATAGAACATATGGAGTAGGAATAGGAATGGGAATAGAATAGAATAGTTGAAAGGGACCTTGGAGGTCTTCTAGTCCAACCCCCTGCGGAATGGAATGGAATGGAATGGAATGGAATGGAATAGAATAGAATAGAATAGAATAGAATAGAACAAAACAGAATAGAATAGAATAGAATAGAATAGAATAGAATAGAATAGAATAAACAACGGAACAAAACTTTATTACGGTCATAGACCAGAAATAGACAAGAATCATCACTGTTTACAATAGTGTTAAAAGATGGTCCTAATAATAATAGTGGATAATAATATTCATTGGAACAGAATAGAATTAATAGAGTTGGAAGGGAGCTGGACTGGGGGCAGCAGGAGGGAGGCAGGGAGGAACTGAAGGGAGGGATGCTGCAGACCCCCCACCCAACCCCACCCCATTAATCCTCTATATACCAAGGACGCCTGTTTATATCTCTTGCCCCTACACTGAGTAGAACACGCAATGAAGGGTCTGGATTGGGAGCAGCTGACTCCAAACAGTCCTCGACTTACAACCGTTCATCCAGCGACCGTTCGAAGTGACATCGGCACTGAAAAAAGGGAACCGGGGAAAGTTTTTCACACTTTGTGACCGTTGCAGCGTCCTTCCTGCTGGTCAATTGATCAAAATTCGGACCGTACAGCAACTTACTCGTACTTATGATGGCCGCAGTGTCCTGGGGAGGGGTCACGTGATCCCCTTTTTGCGACCTTCCGACTAGTGAGGTCAACGGGGAAGCAGGATTCACTTAACGGCCGTGTGACTAATGGCAGGGATTCACCGAACAATGGGGACGAGGAAGGTCATTAAAAACTTCACTGTCTCGCTTAGCAACGCAAATGTTGGCTCCATTGTGGCTATAAATTGAGGGCTCCTTGTAATCCCTCCAAGGTGGAAATGCCTGTCTCTCCGTTTATTAGTATCTCACGTCTGATATTTTTATGAGTAACTCAAGGCGATGGATACACCTCATACTCCTTTCCTTCTCCTCCTCTTTTCTGCCTCCTTCCTTCTCCTCCTCTGCCTTTTGAGTTTGCTCACTTTGGTTAAATGATTACTGGAAGTCCTCAACTTACAACAGTTCCTTTAGTGACCAGTTACATCATCCCTGAAAAAGGTTCCCCCCCCCTCCTTTTCCTTACAAGCATTGTAGCATCATCCCCCGTAGTCCCGTGATCAAAATTCAGAGGTTTGGCAACGGACTCATGTTTATGACCGTTACAGTTTCACGTGACCCATTTTTACGACCTTCTGGGAAGCCAGCTTCATTTAATAACTGTGTGACTAACGGCTGCAGGGATTCACAGAACAGCAGAAAGACGCCGTAAAAATGGGGCAGAACTCCCTTTCCCAAGGGTTTCACTTAGCAGCGGGAATTTGGGGCTCAATCGTCGTAAGTCGAGGGGCGGGAAAACGCCGTAAATGGGGCAGAACTCCCTTTCCCAAGTGTTTCACTTAGCAGCCGGAACTCGGGGCTCCATTGTGGGTCGTAAATCGAGACCTACCTGTATCCTTGTAGGGGAGATTTTGCCCCTGTTGCAAGTGGAAACGGGCAGGTAAGGGGCAGTGAACCAGGGGGAACAAGGACCTCGGGGAAGGCGAGCAGAGGCCATTTGAGTGGATGAGCGCAGGAGCTCTGCTTAATGTCCTAAAATAAACCACCTGACCTCCCCTAAGCCAGGCCTGCCCGTGGCTGCAAGGACGGTAATGCCAAGCAATCGCTTGTCCCACTTAGAAGGCGCTCCGGGGGCAACATGGGGAGGCTGAGCCCCCCTCCCTGTCTGCAGAAACCCCCTGTAGCGGCGGTGCGGAAGGCCATCACTGCTGCGAGGACTCAGTGACCTTGAGACTCAGAGAAGAATTTCAAAGAGAAATAGGAATAGGAAAAAAAGGGGGGGGAGCTTTGCATATACTTTGCTATAGGCTGCTTTGGTAAGGCTACACTTGGCTTCCTGTATCCAGTTTTGGTCCCCCACGATACAAAAACAAGAGGTTGAGACTTTGAGAAAAAGTGCAGAGAAGAGCAACTAAGAGGATCAAAGGCGTGGAGAGTAAAACCTACGAAGAACGGTTACAGGATCTGGGTTTGGCTAATCTAGAGTAAAGAAGGAGAGTACAGGGGGTGTGAAAGCAGCGTTCCAGTATTTGAGGGGCTGCTCCGAAGTGGAGGGGGTCAAATTATTTCCCAAAGCACCTGAAGGCAGGACAAGAAACTAATCAAGGAAAGAAGCAACCTGAAATTAAGGAGAAATTCCCTGCCGTAGCATAAACCTAGACAAATGGCAGCAAATTTGGGACCGAACAAAAAGATCACGCTAGCCACATCTTACAAAGAAAATCTGTTTAAGATTTTTTTTATAGGTGGCATCTCCCACCGGCCAGGCTAGCCTAAATGTATGGTTCTCAATCACCCACATGCTGGAAATGTTTGAAAGAACAGGGTACCTATTATCACATGCGGCGGGACTGCAAGAAAATACAAGAGTTTTGGCACAAAATCCAGACATGGCTGGGAAAAACGTTGGGGTTTAAAAAATTAACTTTATACCAGAGATGTTCCTACTAGGAGTAATAAAAGAGAATTTTAGTAAAGCAGATATTTACCTAATTATTAATGTAATTACAGCAGCAAGACTATTTGGAAGTCAAAAGAAATTCCAAATGACAAAGCAATAATAGACAAGATTTTTCAGTGTGTTGAACTAAACAATTTGACATTAGAATTGAAAGTACGAGGCTTATCAGAATATTATAAAGTTATGGAACAATTTCTATATATGGAGAGATACGAAAGGAAGTCTATAAAATGAAAATTAGAATCTACGATGTAATTGAAATGCAGCACAATGAATCAGATTTAAAATGACACAAAGACTAAATGTATATATGTATATAACCGCTTATATTGCTTAATGATTTTTTCTAGTATAATAATATAAAGACTGATATATATGTCAAAGAAAGTCCACCATGTTCAAGACTTTTTAAATGTTTATTTTCAATAAAAAAAATTTTTTTAAAGGATTAACTTTCTAACGGTGAGGACAATTAACCGGTGGAACAACTTGCCACCAGAAGTAGCGTGTGCTCCATCACTGGAGTTTTTAAGAAGAGACTGGGCAGCCATTTGTCTGGAGCATCCAGAGTCTCTTCCAACTCTATTATTCTGTTCGTCTAATGAAGAGAAGGACTAGGGGGGACATGATAGCAGCATTCCAGCATTTGAGGGGCTGCCCCAAAGAAGAGGGGGTCAAATTATTTTCCAGAGTACCAGAAGGCAGGACAAGAAGCAATGGATGGAAACTAATCAAGGAGAGAAGCAACCCGGAATTAAGGAGAAACTTCCTGAACAGGGAGGACAATTAACCGGTGGAACAACTTGCCACCAGAAGTTGTGGGTGCTCCAACACTGGAGGTTTTTAAGAGATTGGACAGCCACTTGTCTGAAATGATGTAGGCTCTCCTGCTTGAGCAGAGGTCATCCAAGGTCCCTCCCAGCTCTGTTATTCTGTTACTCTAATGAAGAGAAGGATTAGGGGTGATAGCTCGAGCTAAGAATAATGTTTAAAATATCTATTTATTGGGGTGTTTGTTGTCTCGAGAGCCAAAGAACCAAATGCATGGGCACCCAATCACTGCCCTGATCCTTGCCCAAACACACACACACACACACCTGAAAAGGACCTTGGGAATGGAGTGCCAACCTTGGCAACTCTTAAGACAATTCCCAGTATTCCCCAGCCAGCCATGTCGGGTGATTCTCTTAATAGATGATGGGTATGCAGTAAGCGTAATATATCTTGTTGGTCCACGGGTCTTTAAACATGGCCAAAATTGGACACTCTGCCTTAGGGGGTTGGGTTTAGGACAAACAAGGGCGCCCCAAACTAGCATTCTCAAGCCCAGTTAGGAAGCAGCCTGGTTCAGGGCAATGTGGCCTCGCTTACCCACGATCCTTTGCAACCCCGCGGCGGTCCCTGAGTCCAACTCACTTTCCGCCGGGCCTGTTCTTTCTCCAAAGCGTCTTTTAACAAGCGGGGATCCAGCTGGGAGACTGGATCATGGAAATGACCCAGGCGCAGGCTGGTGTAGCGGGGGAAGAGATCCTCGAAGCTGGCCAGAGATCCTGGAGGGGAGACATCGTGCAGAGGACGAGCGCTAAACGAAGCCAAGAGAAGCAAATTTACCAAGGGGGAGAGAAAAAAAAAAAGCAAAGTTGCAAATAGTGGTTATTTCCTTAATGGCCGCAGCGGAAACGATATAAATTGGACATATCCCTATATTTCCCATCATTTCACTTAGTGACTGATTTGTCAGTGGTTGTTAAGGGAGGACTGCCTGTAATGCAACCTTGTAAGGATAGTCCTCAACTTACAACCGTTTAGCAACTGTTTGAAGTTACAAACGGACTTACGACCCGTTTTTCACACTTACATCCCCCCGTGGTCATGTGATCAAAATTCAGATGCTCGGCAAGTAACTCGTATTTATGACGGCTGCAGCGTCCTGGGGTCACGTGATCCCCTTTGGCGATTGTCGGACAAGCAAAGTCACCACTCGCTTAACGATGGTGTTATTAATTTAATAACTGCGGCAATTCGCTTAATAAATGTGGCAACAAAAAAAAGTCATAAAATGGAACAAAGCTCACTTAACAAATGTCTCACTTAGCAAACTAAGTTTTGGCCTCTATTATGGTCATAAGTCGAGGACTACCTGTATTGTTGCTCTGGGCTTAAAAAATGGTTCATCCCCCTTTGAGGGAACACTTCCTGCCTATTTGCCTCAAAGGTAATAAATTGAAATAAATAAAATTTTGTATTTATTTCCTTATTTATTTTGTTGTGTATATCGGAGGGGGTTGACTCTTTCGAGCTGTATTCAATGAAATTTCATTTTAACGTATGCCGATTAGCGTCCATTCGAAGTGACAATAAAGTTATTATTTGTCAGAGTGTTTGCAGCGTGACTACTATTGTGAGGCAATCCAGGAATAAAACACAGCACACAGAGGCTTTGTCTTTTAACAGTGGTTTATATACAAGACTGCTATATACATATATAGACATGGTAGGCTAGCAAGCAAGCAAGCAAGCAATCTTCAATACTCTGCATGGAAAACTACGATGGACATAAAACATGAGGACAAGAGAATGACGCCCTCTCATGGCCGCCTAGAAATAGATAGCTTCTTAAAATGGCAATAACCCTGTGGGCCCATCCTCAGCCTTAAAGTGGCGATACCCTGCTGGCCCATTGTCATTGCATCAGCATCTACAGCAGTATAATAGCAGCTGGTCAGCTCTTAAATATTCATTACCTTAACATTATTTTATTTCTATTCTTATTCTTTCTTACTCTCTGCACCACCAACTCGGCTAAAGCCGTCTTACTTGAGCAGAGCACCCGTGCTGTCACTCTCAAAGGAGTCGTCATCTTTGCGTTCCAGGGATTCTAGCGTGACTGTTGGACCCCCTGCAAGAAGAGAGCAAAGCTGAAAGGAGGCTCAGCTTTCAGGGGTACTTCTGTAGAAGCAGTGGCAGAAGCTGGGGGCGGAGTCAAAAGAGGGATCAGCTTAGAATCCCCACGTAGCCACAAGTGAACTTAAGACCAACCTCCCCTGAATTCTGTGCATCCTTATTTAACTCCTAGCAGGAATTTTAGTTGAGAAAATTCCTGCACGTAGGCTTTCAGCAATAAAGATATTTAGTTGGAAGATTCCTGCACAGAGGCTTTCAAAAATGGAGCAGTTTAATTAGAAGATTCCTGTGCAGAGGCTTTCAGCAATAAAGCAGTTTAGTTAGAAGATTCCTGCGAGTCGGCATTCGGCAATAAAGCAGTTTAGTTAGAAGATTCCTGCGCTTAGGCTTTTAGCAATAAAGCAGTTTAATTAGAAGATCCCCGTGCAAAGGCTTTCAGCAATAAAGCAGTCTAATTGGACCTTTACATGAGGCCCTGATCTTTCCCACCAGACAACTTCTACAACTCTCACCAGAGCAGGAGAGAAATGCGAGACCAAACACTTCAGGTATCCTGGACATATCACTATAGTCAGAACTGTTGTTCCTTTCCCCCAATTTTAGCATCAAACAGAACCCATCACCCTGTCTGGGGGTTGAAGTGGATCCCAGTCTGACTCATAAGATATAAAGGCACTAATCTGGGGGCTCTGTTTTGTGAAATAAAATAATCTCTCTTAGAAAAATTAGACAGCCAGTTTTGTCTAGCGGTAAAGGCACCTGGCTAAAAATTGGGAGTCATAGTCCTGCCTTAGGCATGAAAGCCAGTTAGGTGACTTTGGGCGAATAACCAGGAGATTGGGAGTTCTAGTTCTGCCTTAGGCATGAAAGCTGTCTGGGTGACTCTGTGCCAATCACCAGGAGACTGGGAGTTCTAGTCCCGCCCTTCCCACAAAAGCCAGATGGATAACTTTGGGCCAATCACCAGGCGACAGTGAGTTCTAGTCCCATCTTGGGCTCTCAGCCCAACCCATCTCACAGGGGTGTTGTGAAGAAACTAGGGGTACGAAGAAATATTCAGTATGTTCGCCACTTTTAAGCTATGTATAAAAATAATTAAGCGGGTTTCTAAATGCAATAAATAAAACATCTGTTGTAGGGTCACTATAGGAGTGGAATAAGAAAAAAGGTCTTATTTATCCCTCCGTTTCACATCCCATCCAGGCCATCCCCCTTCCCCCACTCTCACCAGGCACATCTCTGGATCCCCGCAGCATACTCTGCAGGTGGCACCGCACGTTCTCCATCTCGGAAATGTGGCGCGACTCGGCCACGGCACCCTACAAGAAACGGAGACTCGGCTTAGCCCACCGAAGCTTTCCTGAACTCTGGTGGGCGTTTGTCCTAGAAGTCTCTTTCTCACCTGCCTAAACGCCATGGCCTCCACGCTGGCGGAAAGCCGATGGCTCAGCTCTTCCGCCAGAGTGTCCATATCGACATCAGCATCCATGGCTTTCCTAGCTAGGGCCGAGCCATGCTGTCCCTCCAGCCGAGAAGAGGCCTGAGCCTCGGCCTGCCGGCTCTGGTGAAGGGAGGCGTAGAGCTGGGTGGTTACTTTGGAGGTATATGGGGTGGCCAGCTGAGAACAGGGCACCTGCTGCCCGGGGGTGGGAGGGTCCGAGGCTGGCAGCAGCTCCATGTCGCTTAAGAGGTCGTCGCTGTGGAGGGAAGAGCTTAGAGCTCTCCGGAGGCCCTTCTCAGCCATGGTCTCGGGGTCCTAAGTGAAGGGCTGGAGCCAGCACAATCATTCTGAGCTCAGAAGGCTGGCTCTTCTGTCATAATGGAGCCCCCAAACGCCAGAAGCAGGAGGCTGAAACCACTACCGGGAAAGCAGCTGGCACCTGAAAAAGAATAAAATAAAAAAAAAAGAAGTTGAAATTCAGTGCACAAAGGAAGAAAGCAAGGGGGACAAGCCCTGCCTTCCCCTAGATGTTATTTAAAATCATTGGTCAGCCCATAGACGTTCAGGTGGATTTGCTAGTTTTGTCTTCCTATCCAGTCTTGCTCAAAGATCTGGAATAGCCAGGTGTGGGTGTCTGACATCGCCTTACAATCAAGGAGGCTGTGAGTTCAAATCCCATGAGAGGCAGATTATTTTTCTTTCTGGGCACAACGAGAATATTATCTGCTAGGGGGGAAAAACTCCGCATTGGCGACAGGAACAGTATCCGGCCAGTAAAAAACGCTCAGCTCCATTCAGTCGCCCAGACTCCACCCAGATTATGGGGTCGTTAAAAGATGATGGGTTGCGGGATGTCAGCTGTTTCAAGCAAAGCTGCCTTTTGTAATTGACTAGTGGGGATTTTTGTCAATGCCGATGGTGTTCCAGCCGTGCTTCATATGTTTTGGGGATTGCATTCGAAGGCACCTATGATGCACTGGTGCTACGTTGTTTGCATCCTTTTGCCACCTTCGTTCCGCTTCTCTTTGCATTTTATGATCTTCTCCGCTTCTCTTCGGCCGACTCTTCCGCCACCTCCATTCTCCAGATGTTTTGGTTTCAATTCATATGATCACTACTTATTGCATTTATATGCCCTCTCGCTGTCCGAGGTGGCACCGAATGGCTGGCAATATTGTTAAATTAATCCGTGAGGGAGAAAAAATCACAAAAAAGTGATGTTGAGCTCAGGGAGCATGAAAAGGGGGAGCGGGATTTAAGCCCCTGACCCAGTGAGGCTTTCTCTCATTCATTTTTTTTTTTTTCTGGTTCCCTCCTCGGCCTGGTCCAGAATCAGCTAGCCAACCTTGAGAAGCTCATTTGGGGAGGGAAAGGATGGGAGACCACCAGGAAATCCCAGGGCAGCTGAGAAGACATGGGGAGCAGCGAAAGCTCCCCCCCCACCCCATATCGTGCCCTGGGCTCCAAAAAGGCTTCCTACTCACCCCTCTCCCCTCAGGACCACCCCCCCTCTTGACCCTCCTCAGCTGACCCTCTTGCCTTGGACTCCATCTCCCATCATCCCTCGCCAACTCTGCCAGGCTCCCAGGGAGGACAATGGGAGTTGGAGTCCTGCACATCTGGAGGGGGGGGATGTTCCTCCCGCAGGGGCCCCTCCCCCACATTCCTGAGGTAAAATAGGTCCCCCTCCCCAGCGCCCCCTCCCCGTCTCGTGTCCTCGCTTTGAGACCCACTCTGCTGCCCTGACAGGTTCTAGGCCGCCATCCCCGCCGCTCCGGTCCTCGACGGGGCCCCCGCTCGGCTCTTTCGCCCCCGCGCAGCGCCGGGCAAAAGCCTCGGAGGCGGGAGCGAGGTGAAGCCGACGCCGCCATTTCCCTTGCGGGCAAATCTTCCCGCGTTACGGGCAAAGCCCTTCGACAGGAAGGTCTCGCGCGAGGGCGCGCCTGGGTCGAGAGAAAGGCGGGCCGAAAGCGGGACGGGGCCCAATCAGCGAACAGGGCCGTGGCGTCACGTAGGCGGAAGCGGAGGACGTCGGGCCTGCGGGTTGTCATAGAGACGGAAGCGGCCGCTGAGGTACATTTTTGGGGGGTCCTTACCGGCCCCGAAAAATCTGAGCGGGAGGGGAGGAGTGGATGATGGGCGGCGTTATCCTCATGACGAGTGTATTGATATCCCTCTGTGTTGTGTGGGATGGCTGAGCGGGGAGGCCTCTCCCTCAGCCTGGCTCTAATTTGGGGGTGCCTTGCCCCCGCTTTGTCTCCCCCGCCCCAGATGACGGTGCACAACCTCTACCTCTTCGACCGCAACGGGGTCTGCCTGCACTACAGCGAGTGGAACCGCAAGAAACAGGCCGGCATTTCCAAGGAGGAGGTGAGACAACCCCCCACGCTCCCCCATCATGGGAGGCGGAGGGAGAACTGCCCTCTGCACGCGCTCAGAGGCCTCGTCCAGGCTCCTTGTTGGGGCGGGGGGCGCGCAGAATTATTCTTGGGCTCCCATAATTATTGTTATTGGTGTTGTTATTCATTGCAATTGTAATATATTATTGTTTATTAATTATCGCAATTGTAATTTATTATTATATAATTTTATTATTATTTTATTTTTATTATTGTAATTGTAATTTATTATTATTCATTATCATTGCAATTAATTATTGTTATAAATAACCGCTGAAAATCAGAACAGAAGCCCAGGGTAGGTAATCTTCGGCGTAGTCCTGTCTCACTTTAACAACATAATTTTTTGGGCTCAATTGTGGTCCTAAGTCAAGGACTCCCTGTATAGGTTTTGTATAATTTTCAATATTGTTAAGCTGCCCAGAGTTACCCTTTGGCAAGACGGGCTGGCCAATACATTAAATTAAATTATTATTTTTTAATCCATATATATAAAAGCGAAATGCCATTTACGCATCATCACAAAATCTCCAGAACCATCAAGCCTACAAACTTGAAATTTGGCACATTATGTTTCTCCTGGCTTCTAGGGGCTCGCTAAGAAAGGATTTTTCGAAATGACCCTCAGAGCATTTAGAGTATTTCCTATATTATTATTATTAACACGCTCTGATGCTAAGGAGTTCTACTCCCCCTTCCCACCTGAAAAGAAATATCTTCCAAAGGCAAAACACAAGCAGAGGAGAGGAGTTTCAGTTTCACAGCAGCCAACCAGCTTTAGTCCAGAATAGTTGAGCTAAGCCACGCCCAGGCTCCTTGCTGTCTCCTTGCTCACATAGCAAATACTCTTTCACTTTCCACACAGCCCTCAAATCTTTCACACACTGACAGAACATTAGCCAGATTGCTGGTAGGCAGAGGCAGAAATTTTTCCTCCTTATTTTCCTCCCCAAAAACTAAGCCCGACCACAGAGTTTTGTAGCGAACCATGGGGATCGAGCTAGTGATTAAATAATCTGAATACAGGTTGTCCTTGATTTGCAACCATTCACTTAGTTAGAATGACACCTAAAAACCCTAATTTATGACCATTTTTCATGCTGCAGCATTCTCGTGGCCACGTGATCAAAATTCAGGCGCCTGGCAAGTGATTCGTACTTATGACTGTGGGAGCATCCCAAGGGCGACCTTCTGACAAGCAAAGCCATGGGAAAGATAGATTCACTTAAAACTGTTGTTACTCACTTCACAACTGCAGTGATTTGCTTAACGAACGTGGCCAGAAAAGTCATCAAATGGAGCCAAACCCAGTTAACAAATTTCTCACTTAGCAACAAAAATGTTTGGGGAAGGGGGTCCATTGTGATCAGGGTGGATTTGATTTAAATCACTAGTAAAAAAACGCTTGATTTAAATCAAATCAATTTAAATCATGATTTTTAAAGAGCAACTGTCATCTCTGACCTGCTGTTGACTCAACAACAGTCTCAATATTACAGAACTAGCTGGATACCGGTGCTTCTCTAGAAAACTATGTGGTGGGGCTTAGTTTTGGGGGAAGAAAATAAGGGGGGGGGGATTCTGTCTCTGCCTACCAGCATCTATCGGCATTCATCTGGCTAGCGTCCTGTCAGTGTGTGGGAGAGTGGAGGGCTGTTTGGAAACTGAAACAGTATTTGCCCTGTGAGCAAGAAGGAGACAGCAAGGAGCTGTTCTGTACTAAAGCTGCTTGGTGCTCTGAAACTGAAACTCCTCTGCTTGTGTTTTGCATTTGGAAGAGATTTCTTTCCAGGTGGGGAGGGGGAGTAGAACTCCTTAGCATCAGAGTGTGTTGTTAATAATAATAATAATAATAATAATAATAATAATAATAATAATAATAATAATAATAATAATAACAACAATAACAACAACAATAATAATTAATAATAATAATAATAATAATAATAATAATAATAATAATAATAATAATAATAATAATAATAATAATAATAATAATAATAATAATAATAATAATGGTATAGGAAATACTCTAAATGATCTGATGGTTATTTCAGAAAATTCTTTCTTAGTGAACACATAGAAGCCAAGAGAAACATGTATGCCAAATGTCAAGTTTGTAGGCTTTATGGTCCTGGAGATTTTGTGATGATGCATGAGTCGTCTTTTGCTTTTATTATATAGAATAGAAATAGATAGAAGATAGATAGATAGATAGATAGATAGATAGATAGATAGATAGATAGATAGATAGATAGATAGATATACAAGTCATGCTACATGAAGAAAACTATCTTTAGATAGATTTTTACCCCAAAAGCATTGTATTAAAATAAATTTGATAAAAATAAAAATTAAATAAAAAATCTTGTGTTTTTTTTAAAAAAAATTAAAATCGATTTTTATCCACCCTGATTGATCGCCTGTCTTGCCACAGGGTAACTCGGGGCAGCTTAACAGTATTGAAAAGATAAAATTGTACAAAAGCTACAGGCAAGATAAATACACGTAGCCCTTCACTTAGGACCACAATTGAGCCCAAAATTGTATGTGGTTAAGTGAGACTTTGCTAAGTGAGTTTTGCCCTGTTTTACGACCTTCCTGGCCTCGATTGTTAAGTGAATCACTGCAGTTGATAAGTTAGTAAGCCGGTTGTTAAGTGAATCCGGCTACCCCCATTGAGTTTGCTAGTCACTAAAGGGGATCACATGACTTTGGGACACAGTGATGGTCATAAGTACGAGCCAGTTGCCACATAGCTGAATTTTGAGCACGTGATGCTGCAACGGTCGTAAGTCTGAAAAATGCTCACAAGTCACATTTTTCAGTCAGTGCTGTTGTAATTTTGGTCACTAAATGAACTTTTGTAAGTCGAGGACTACCTGTAAAATACTATGCAGGGAGTCCTCGACGTCCGACCACAATTGAGCCCAACATTTCTGTTGCTAAGCGCAGCATTGAAGTGGTGCTTTTGCCCCGTTTTATGACCTGTCTTGCCATAGTTAAGTGAATGTCTTGTTAAGTCAATCACACGGCCGTTAAGCGAATCCGGCTTCCCCCATTGACTTTGCTTGCCAGAAGGTCACAAAGGGAATCGCATGACCACGGGACGCTGCGCCTGTTGAGTCAGTTGCCAGCTGTCTAAATTTAACACGGCCCTGGGGATGCTACGATGGTCATAAGTGTGAAAACAGCGCACGTAACTTTTTCCAGTGCCGTTGTAACTTCGAATGGTCGCTGAATGAGTTGTTGTAAGTCAAGGACTGTAATTTTAACTTACTGTAAACCCACCTGAGGTCTTCCAGAAACCCAGTTTGCCCTTTTCTAAAGGCCAAAGGGGGTGGACCCGGTGTGACCCTATTAAAATTATATTCCAAACCAAGGAGAATTTGAACCCTCATCCTCCCCAGGCAACATGGACGGGGAGGATGGGAGTTACAGCTCCGTTACCCCTAGGAACAAAACCTCTGTGAGGTCGATGGGCAGTTTTGAAAATCTGCTAACTAAATCAATAAAAGGCCAGCCTCCCTTGGGAGATGTCCGAGCTTGATGTGGCATTTCCAAAAGCTAATTTAAGCCTCAACAAGCTGGCCCGTAGTGTTATTTCAGTTTGACCCGGGTTTAAGAGCGATGTCTTTCTGATTGGGTGGCCTCGCGCCGCTAATCTCGCCCGATAGGAATCGTTCAGAAACGTGGTTGGGTTCCAAGGGAGCAGGGCTTAGCTGTGAATGGATTAAAAAAAAAAAAAACCCCGCAAAACCCCTTAAGCTGATTGAAGGCCATGCTTACATGTGCTTTGGCAGCTGCCCCTGGCCAGGCAGAGAGGCAAGCGGGATGGGCAAGGGCTTGGATTTAGACTTCTGCTTTTAGCCAGCTATCCGAGCTGCTTTAGCTGTTGCTCTTTATCCTGCGGGTAGAGGGGAGGAGAAAAGCAGGCAGGAGTAGAATCCAGGTTTGGATAGTGGGGGTATGACCCGTGAGTCCATATCCTGCCCGCTGCAGGAATCCAAGTCAAACATCCAACATGGATTGCTGACCAACCTCTGCTGGACACATCCAGTGAAGAGAAAAGGATCCGTCGCTCCTGGGTCATCGGTTTCACCCTGGAACTGCTCTGAATTATTATGTCAGGGGAGAACAACCAGACCCACCCATCTAAGGTTCAAGCCGACTAACAGATAACAGATAATCAGAGTTGGAAGGGAACTTGTAGGTCATCTAGTCCAACCTCTGCCCAAGCGGGAGACCCTACACCATTTCTGACAGATGGCAGTCCCGTCTCTTCTTGAAAGCCTCCAGGGATGAAGCTCCCACAACTTCTGAGAGCAACTTCTGTTTCATTCGGTTGATGGTTCTCCTGTCAGACAGTTTCTCCTTATTTCCAGGTTGAATCTCTCCTTGTTCGGTTTCCATCCATTATTCCTTGTCTGGCCTACAAGCGCTTTAGAAAATAGCTTGACCCCCTTCTTCCTCTCTGGAGCAGCCCCTCAAATATTACAAAGACTACTTTATTGTTCTCTCCCTATGCCATGTTTCCCCAGAAATAAGACACATTTGAAATACAATTTTGTGATACCTTCAGCTCTGTCTTCCCCCGTAAGTCGAGCTTGTAACCTTGTTTGAGGGCGTGCAGGATCTCCACTGTCCGCAGGTTGACGTGGATTCGATAAGCGGCAAAAATGACACAACACCAACACATCCTTGGAAAAACACACCGAGTTTAAAGTGGACCTCAACCCAACCTTAGATGGCCAGGGTGGTACGAGGTGGTTCAGAAAAAATTGTGGTGGTGGCTGCAGGGTACCACATTAAAAGAAGCAGGGCTTCCATTGTGCGGTCACAACCATCTTGTTGTGAATTTTGGCACTCTCCCACAGACTCTCCTTGTCAGGTTTAGAGTTCAAACTAGCTACTTCATTGTTCTCTGCCTATAGTACAGGAATCTTCCCAGAATGTCTGCCTGGGAGAGACTACCGTGTTTCCCCCAAAATAAGACACTGTCTTATTTTCCCCCCCCACCAAAAATGGCGCCAGGTCTTATCTGGGGGGAAAGTCATCCACTGACTAACCTCACTTGCGCATGTCGCCCCCAGCCTCCTTTTCTCTGTCAGAGGCCTTCAGGAACTTCTTCTTCTGCAGCTGGCAAGGCTTTTCTGAAGGCCTCAGCAGCCGATAACAGAGTTCTGGATCGATCCTGAGCTTTTTTACCAGCTCCAGAGGCCTTCAGGAGAGCCTTGCCAGGCTTGCTGGCTGCAAAAGAAATGGGCCGGTGAGGCAGGTGTCAGGGTGTGCAAGGCCTGGCTACAACTGTCCAAAGGTAAGTAGTAGGGCAGCTCCACCCCCCACATCCCCACCCTAGCTTAATTTTTACCCGTCCACTCTGGAGTGGGCGGGATCTTAATTTGGGCTTATTTTTGGGGGGGGGTAGGGCTTATATTGGACGCACATGTAAAAATCGAGCTAAGACTTACTTTCAGGGTAGGTCGTATTTTTGGGGAAACAGGATAGTACAGGAATCTTCTGCAGACTGGCAGCATTCACATGGGAATGACCAAATAAGGCTCTACGGTGAGAGTGTCTAACCTTGGAAACTTTTTAAACTTGTGGACTTCAGCTCCCAGAATTCCCCAGGCAGGAGGGTTTCCCAGAATTCAGCATAGATAGGACAAGAACAAATGTACCATTTTTTTTTTAATTGGAATACTTTCTTAGTAGATCATGGGAATGCGGTAGATGTAATATACCTTGTGTCAGGGTTCCAACGGAAGCCCTAATCAAATCATGAGCCTCGAGCCAAACTTCAAAAGAAATCCAATTGTTTATTAGGAGCAACATGGTATTTATCCTAATGAAGCCAGCTTTGCCTCACATACTATGCCCTGTTTCCCCCCTCCCCCCTTGGGTATGTCATAAATCACCTTCTCCAGCCAGAGCATCTTCATGGCTGATATGTCATAAATCACGTTCTCCAACTTTTAACGACTTTCGCAGGCTCTAGAGACCACGCCCCTCCAACTGGATCGGTCACCTCGGAGACGCTTTGGTGAGGTATACCCCCCCCTCCCTATGGCAACTCGAAAGGAGGCTAGGAACGCTTTACGAGTTGACACCTTGATTTCAGCCAAGTTAAAAAAAAATAAACCATGACAAATTAAATTGACAAACGAATTAGAGGCAGACTAGATGGTGTGACAATTAAATGGGAAAGTAATATGCTGACTGAGGAATCCTGGGAGTTGAAGTCCACGGGTTTTAAAAGTTGCTGGTGTTAGATACGCTGCTCTAAGGCATTCAGGGGAGCTTAGACCTCACCATCTTGTGCTTACATAACGAGTCCAGGCTACTTTCCCACTTGACCCCTCTTCCCAGCTGGTGTCAGGATTCCGGCAGTTACCCCCAGCAATTAAATCATGAGTCTCGAGCAAAACTTCCAAAAAGGATTTATTGGGAGTAAATAGGTCTGGCACTGGTGCAGCCGACTCTGAAACCCATCATTCATTGTCACCCTTGACCCTGGTTTCCCCACCCCCACCCCCTGGGTGTATCGTAATTCACATTCCCCAATGGGACACATCCATAGCCCAGAGCCATCAATCATGCTCTCCAGTTAGATCTTTGCGGGGCAAAAACTTCAGTCACCTATTTACTATCTCTGAAAAGCTATGTATGGAATGCACTTTCGGTTTCCCAGCTGCCGCACTGCTCTTTCAAACCCCCTTTTCTGTTGGCAATTCTAAAAAGACCATAGGAATATTTTATGAGCTGAAAGCTGGGAGTCTAGCTCTCCCACAGAATTATTTCTCTTCTAACATTGGGGTGGGATCTGCCGTCCCCTAATTTCCATCCACAGTTCTGGGTGGAGACAGGTATCGATGCAGGTATTGGAGACAGGTACCGATGCAGTCAGGTTTTCCCACAAACCAGGAGCGCTGCACCATCGTGCTCCTCCTCCGCAGAGGAAGGGTTAACCTTGACCAAGAAAGTCTCCTCTAAGGCTTCCTTGAGCCCCCATCCCTGCTGGGCCCAGCCTGCAGCCTCTGAAGCCTGAAGCTGGTTTTTTGGTGTGTGTGTGTGTGTGTGTTTTTGTCCCACCCCGCTGTGTGACCAACAGGGACGGGAAACCTGTAAAGCTTGGATAAACAGAACATAGCACAATGTTCTCTTGTGTTGAATTGCCTTCGTTTGCATAAACTTGGTGCAGTGGGGTGCCAAAGCATTACGAGTCGACTCAAAAAACCCTGGCCCCTTCCGAGGCTCTTCGCATTTTAAAGTGAGAATTTAACCTGGAACGAAGGAGAAAATCCCAGCCAGAGAGAACAACGTCAGGCTTAATTGGACTTAAAATCACCACCACGGTTCAGCTCCCAACATTTCTGCCGCTAAGCGAGACAGCTCTTCGGGGAGTTTTTCAACTTTCCTTGCCGCCGTCGTTAAGGGAATCGCTGCCGTCGATAAATTAGATGGTTGTTAAGTGAATCTGGGTCGTCGTCCCCCCCCGGACTTTGCTTGTCAGAAGGTCACAAAAGGGGAATCACGTGTGATACCGTAGATGCTGCAACAACCATCATAAATATAAATCACTTGCCAGACCTCTGAATTTTGATTATGTGACTGCGGGGATTCTCCCAACGGTCATAAGTGTGAAGAAAAGGGTCATACGTCACTTTTTCAGTGCCGCTGTAACTTTGAATAGCCACCAAACAAGATTGTGAAGTGAGGAGTAAATGTAATCCGTGGAACTGCTTGCCACCAGAAGTTGCGGGTGCCCCCCCTCACTGGAAGTTTTCAAGAAGAGATAGGACTGCCATTTGTCTAGAATGATATAGGGGTTTGGACTAGAAGACCTCCAGGGTCCCTTCCGATTCTTTTGCAGGTACTCCTCAACTTATGATCACAATTGAGCCCAAAATATCTGTTGTTAAGTGAGACATTTTGTTAAACGGGTTTTGCCCCATTTTACGATTGTTCTTGCCACCGTTGTTAAGTGAATCCCTGCAGCGGACAACTTAGTCATGTATCATCACAAAATCTCCAGAACCGTAAAGCCTACAAACTTGACATTTGGCACATCTGTTCCTCTTGGCTTCTAGGGGCTCCCTAAGAAAGGATTTTTCCAAATGACCCTCAGAGCATTTAGAGTATTTCCTGTATGATTATCATTACTGTTATTATTGTTGTTGTTATTGTTATTATTATTATTATTATCAAGCTCCCCCTCCCCACCTGAAAAGAAATCTCTTCCAAAGGCAAAACACAAGCAGAGGAGTTTCAGTTTCAAGCACCAAGCAGCTTTAGTACAGAACAGTTGAGCTAAGCCACGCCCAGGCTCCTTGCTGTCTCCTCCTTGCTCACACAGCAAATACTCTTTCAGTTTCCAAACAGCCCTCAACTCTCTCACACACTGACAGGAGGCTAGCCAGATAAATACCAATGGATGCTGGTAGGCAGAGGCAGAATTTTCCTCCCACAAAACTAAGCCCAACCACATAGCTTTGTAGGGAAGCATAGGTATAGAGCTAGAAATATATGTAGAATAGAATAGAATAGAATAGAATAGAATAGAATAGAATAGAATAGAATAGAGTAGAGTAGAGTAGAGTAGAGTAGAATAGAGTAGAATAGAGTAGAATAGAGTAGAATAGAGAATAGGAATAGAATAGAGTAGAATAGAGAATAGGAATAGAGTAGAATAGAATAGAATAGAATAGAATAGAATAGAATAGAATTAGAAATACTATAGAATAGAAAAGAGAATAGGAATAGAATAGAGTAGAATAGAATAGAATACAGAATAGAGTAGAGTAGAATAGGATAGGATAGGATAGGATAATATATAGAAAAAAGAATATGGAATGGGATAGCATTATTGTCATTTTGAATGTCCACTATTCAACATACATTAAAATGAAATTTCGTGGCATCCAGCTCTCAAAGGGTCACCCCTTCCAATATAAACTACCTGAACATGACCAAAATCAATCAGTCAATATGCCTATGCCCACCTGCCTTATATGACCCACAGCGACCCGTATTCTGTATCCCGTAACAGCATCTCATCCTCCCTCTCCCTCCCTCCCTCCTCCCTCTCCCTCTCTCTCTCTGCTCCTCATGCCAGGAATTCAAGCTGATGTATGGGATGCTCTTCTCCATCCGCTCCTTCATTAGCAAAATGAGTCCTGTGGATATGTATCCTTTCTTTTTTTTTTCCCCACCCCACCCCACCCCTCTGGGCAATCTCGGGGGTGAGGGGAGAGGTTTTCCTTCCTAGTACCCCCCCAAAGCCGCGCCGGCAAGGCTTTTGACGCCTGGCGGGCTGGCGAAGAGGGTGTTTCCTTAATGTCCCGCTCCACAGGAAGGACGGCTTCCTCTCCTTCCAGACCAGCAAGTACAAGCTGCACTACTACGAGACGCCCAGCGGGCTCAAGGTGGTCATGAACACCGACCTGGGAGTGGGCAACATCCAGGACATCCTGCACCAGATCTACAGCTATGTGAGGATTTGCGGGTTGCGCGTCCCCTTTAACAGCACAAGGGGGTCCTCGTCTTAAATGACAAGAACCTGGGGCCCCGAATTGTCCAGCCACTAAGCAAGCCGGCCGCTTGTTAAAATTGAGCCGTCGCCCAACGTAATGGCCGGGTTATTGAAAGCCTGAAAAAGAAAACTCAGGTTGGCTGTGGGAAATTTTTGCCGGTGATTGCTTCCTGTTTTTCCTGTGGAAATCGAAATCGGCCTCTTTCTTGTTTAAAAAAAGAAATGAAGTCTCAGCAAGTTTAGGAAATATTTTTGCACTGTCATCTAAAACAACTAGAGAATCTTAATAAGAGGAATGGAAAAAGGTTCCGGCGATAGAAGGAAAATATTTGTAGCTCAGGGTTAAACAGGGGCCCTTTGTGCTCTCTGAGCTGGGTGGTTTTCTTGCGGACGTTTCATGACCCAACTAGGGAACATCATCATTGCTAGGAGGGGGTGGTGGTGAGGAGGAAGAACTATGGGGTCCTTGATGCTCTCTGAGCTGGGTGGTTTTCTTGTGGACGTTTCATGACCCAACTAGGGATTCTCATCAGTGCTAGAAGGGAGTGGGGTTGGAGGAGGAGGAGGAGGACGAAGGAAGGAAGGAAGGAAGGAAGGAAGGAAGGAAGGAAGGAAGGAAGGAAGGAAGGAAGGAAGGAAGGAAGGAAGGAAGGGGGAAGCGGAGGAAGATTGTAGGGTCCTTGGTGCTCTCTGAGCTGGGTGGTTTACTCTCTACAGAGCAAACTGATGATGTTACCTAGTTTGGTGGTGAAACGTCTGCAAGTCAAAGGTTCCTTTTCATTCCTGCTGGGGCAGTTCTGCACTATAAATGCCTGCTTCATGGGGAGAGACAACAAATTGGACCCTTTGAAGGCCACAATCCTGCTGCATTTTTCCTCTCTCCGGGGTTGGGGGTGGGGGCCGCGTTGGGTGGGCTCGTGGAGAAGGAATCCTGCTTACTGCCCGCCTCTGTTTCTCCCCCTCTGGCTTAGATTTACGTGGAGTACGTGGTGAAAAACCCCCTCTGCAGCTTAAACGAGAGCATCCAGAGTGAGCTTTTTCGGAACAAGCTGGACAGCTTCATCCGGGCTTTGCCCTTCTTCTCGGCTCGCGCCGGCTAGCTCTCTTTTTCTGAACCCACCCACCCACCGACCCGCCGCTCCCGGACTCCACGGAGCACGAACAGTCCAGAAATAGCAAGCCGCATCACTTCCCGTGAGGCTGCCGGGCGTTTGCACTGACTTGTATACCTTTCACCAAGAATTGCACCCTCTGGAGACAGCTGTTTCCCCTCCGAGGAACTGCATCTGGATGTTGCTCCATCACTGGGTATCGCTCTATGTATAGTGGAATATTACGATGATTTATTTTTTTTTGTAATAAATTGGATCTCAGTGACTTCGGGATGTTGTGAACCTGTCCTTCTCGTCCTGCGCCATCTTGGCCCGTCCGTTTGGGTTTGCCTTTGAGAAGTAGCCGTAAGTGTCTTCGTTCAACGTTTAGATCAGGGGTCGCCAACCTTTTGGACCTCAGGGACCACCAAACTCATCATTTTAAATCCCACGGACCAGAGACCCTGGGAAAATCCCCCAAAAAGTCTGCAGGAAAATTCCCCACCCCATTTTCCTACGATCGATCCTTCTTTATTTGGGATCTCAGGATACTGTCTCCATTCTCGGGGGGAGGGAGAGAGAGAGAGAGAGAGACTTTTGGCTTCATGCAAGAAAAGCAGCAGAAGCCCCAGAATTCTTTTTATCTCCCCCAAACTCCGCCATGAAGTGAGTCTTTGTGAGATTTGTCACACCAGCGCAGCCTCTTGGAGCAGGAGGCCTTGCAGGGTCCCAAAGACTCATTTCTGGCGGAGTTTGGGGGAGAGAAAGAAAGATTTTGGCCGCTTTCCTTGCGTGCAGCCAAAAGCAGAAGAAGGAAGAAGCGGAAAGAAGCAGCCCGGTGGCCAGTCCAGGCGCGTGACTAATTGTTCCACTGGTTAATTGAATATTGCCCTCCCCCCACTTGGATCTGAGCCTCTCTCTACATGTTACCCCCTTTTCCTCTTCCTCCCTGCTGCACCCCCTGCAATCTACCCCAAACGGGCCCGGGAGCATTCAGCCAAGAGCCAGGGGGTGCTCTGCTCCCACTGGGAAGTGTTAAATTTTCCACAGTCCCCCATTTTAATTCCTCTTCCAAAGCTCCAGATGTGAAATTCGGCTGACAGTTGGATTCGAAATCTACACTTAACGCTGGCAATGCTAGCGTTAAGATTAGATTTCCCCAGAGCCACTTTGGCTCATGTAGAATTGCATCTGTTGCACAAGCCCGTCTTCGACTTATGACCATCATTGAGCCTGGAATCACGGTCCTAAGTTATTGCGGCCGTTAAGCAGGTCGCCAGGGGGGCCGCACTGCCCGGTTTTATGACCTTGTGTGTGTGGTATTAAGCGAACGTGGGGGTCATTAAGCAAATGCGTTTGATCCCCTTGGCATTTTTGCTGGAAACCAGAAGGAAACACACACACACACACCCAAAAAACCTCCATCAAAATTGTGATTACAATAGAAAGGTGCAGTGGCCTAGAGGTGGTGCTATCGCAATCAGGTGGCTGTGAGTTTGATCCTAGGTAGAGGCAGATATTTCTCTCTCTGGGCACGGTGAGAATATATCTGCTGAACAAAACTCCGCATTGGCGACAGGAAGGGCATCCGGCCAGTAAACACTCAAAACTCCATTCAGTTGCCCAAGACTCCACCCCGCAAGGGATTATGGGGTCATTAAAAGAGGATGATGGTGGTCAAAATTTCATCTAAACTGCCACTGTATTTGGGTGAAGGTTGCGGCTGTCAGAATATCAACATCATGTCGGCGGCGTCTTCCGCTTCCGTCGCTCAGCAACCAGTCGTTAAGAAAGGACTACCTGCTGTTGCTTAAGCGAAAGCCACTTTTATCTCCTGTGATCCTGCACAAATCTCTTGTCTGAAAACACAAGTAGGCCTCAACTTAACAGTTCATTTAGTGACAGTTCGAAGTTACCACGGCATTGAAAAAAAGTGACTTGGGACCGTTTTTTGCATTTAACCACCATTGCAGGATCCCTGCGGTCGTGTGATCAAACAAATTAAGATGCTTGGCCAGGAATCCAGGAAAGTTCAAACGCTGGCACTCGGCGCTCTAGGAATTCAGGGTTTGTTCCCGACAAATGCCCCTCCCCGCAGCCTCTCCTTACGTCTCAGTCCCCCCCAGGTGTGCCTTGTGGAGAGGGGCGGGGCGCTCTCCTCCCGAGTAGCCGGGTCATTCTGCGCCGTTCTCGCCTTCTCTCCACTCTCCATGCTCTTGGATCAGGAGGGGGGCGGTCCTTGCTCATCGCCTGAGCTCTGTCTTCTCCTGCCCCCCCCCCATCCTCCCTGCCCACAAGCCTTGCCGATCCTAAAAGGCCCTGGCCTGACTCAGCCTGCTCCTCCCCCACTTTCCTCCCAAGCCAAGGAAGCCGCCCCTTGGATCTCTGCAGGATCCGGTTCCAGGACACCCCGGGGAAATTTCCAGAAAAGAGCAGTCAGGATATCCGGCGAGATTTTGTACCTGGGACATAGCTGCCCCCATGCACGGTTTGCCTGCGGCTGGCATCATCAGACCCCTTTTCTGATCAACGTGCAAAAGGACCCCCCAAAAATCTGAGGAAATTAATCACCCCACCACCACCCAAGAAAAGTGTGCAGCGGCAGCCAAAAAAGCCAATGCAATCCTAA
Source organism: Notechis scutatus (assembly GCF_049901735.1). Lineage (NCBI taxonomy): Eukaryota > Metazoa > Chordata > Lepidosauria > Squamata > Elapidae > Notechis > Notechis scutatus. The sequence goes on from NC_142025.1 coordinate 119,533,632, forward strand.
ATTGCATTAACAGACGGATACAATCGAGATCAAGGGAGGTGCTAATACCCCTCTGTAAAGCCTTAGTAAGGCCACACCTAGAGTACTGCATCCAGTTTTGGTCACCACACTATAAAAAAAGATTGTTGAGACTCTAGAAAAAGTGCAGAGAAGAACAACCAGGAGGATGAGGGGACTGGAGGCTCAAACATACGACGAACGGTTGCAGGAACCGGCCTGGCTAGTATAGTGAAGGGGAGACAGGATGGCAATGCCCCAATATGTGAGGGGCTTCCCCAGAGAGGAGGAAGGGGGTCAAGCTATTTCCCAAATCCCCCAAAGGCCAGACAAGGAATAATGGATGGAAACTGATCCAGGAGAGATTCGACCTGGAAATAAGGAGAAACTTTCTGACAGGGAGAACAATCAACCGAATGAAACAGAAGTTGCCTTCAGAAGTTGTGGGAGCTTCATCCCTGGAGGCTTTCAGGAAGAGATTAGACTGCCTTCTGTCAGAAATGGTGTAGGATCTCCTGCTTGGGCAGGGGTTGGACTAGATGATTTCCAAGGTCCCTTCCAACTCTGTTTGTCGGTTACCTGTTAAAAAAGGGGGATTAGGTACCGGCCGGCGACCGAAGGCTGCGAGGGGAGGGGAAAGGCGAGGACCCAATGGAAAACACCAGCGCAGAGACCACACTCAACAGCTGCTAGTCCCACAAATCCCCCACGTGTTCCCCTCCACCCCACCCTGCAGACTGGGGGGTGGGTGGGAAACACAGCCCAGAGAAGCCACTCGGGTTGTTCCGTGCAGAGGCTCCGTTCTCGGGCTGCTGTCCTTCCCTGTGGCGGTTTTGCCCTTTCCCCCCCCCCGCCCCCCCTCCCAGCCATGTTTGCTAGTTCTTCCCGCGGGGGGCCGGCCCCTATGGGCCGGGGGTCCATGGGAGGAGGGGGCAAATTCAGCCTGGAGGAGCTCTACGGCCTGAACAAGAAGAGCAAAATGCGCGGTGGTGGGGACTCCGGCCAGCGCCGAAGCCCCAAGAGACAGGGGGTCCCTCTGGGCCCGGATGGGGAGGCCCTGAATTGTCCCCAGGGAGTGGAGGCCACCAGGTGTTGCCTGGAGAAACGGCGGATGGAGAGCTACCTGATGGAAGCCGGGATGTTGGTGGAGGAAGCCGAGAGGAGCCAAACCAGCATGAGACACAGGTAGGGTGTGTGTGTGTGTGTGTGTGTGTGTGTGTGTGATGGGAAGTGCAGTCCAACTCGCTAGAAAACTCGCCAGCTGAGGAAAAGACCAATGGAGATCTAAGTAGGGCCCCCAAAATGACAGCTATTTGGGTCTTAGAGAGACAGACAGACAGACAGACAGACAGAGACAGACAGACAGAGACGGAGATGGGACGGAGAGAGGGAGAGATCATAAAATCATAGGGCTGGAAAGGACCTTGGAGGTCTTCTAGTCCAAACTTTAGGGGCCCCAAAGCTGGGGTCTTTTATCATCCTGGACAAATTGTTGTTCAATCATTTCTTTAAGATACATAGCAGACGGAGAGAGATCATAGATAGATGGTATATAGAGGTGAGATGAGATGAGATGAGATGGGATGAGATAGATAGATAGATAGATAGGTAGGTAGGTAGGTAGGTAGAGAGATAGATGATATATAAATGATAGATATGGATAGATAAATGATTGATACAGACAGATGATAGAGATGATAGATAGATATAGATAGATAGATAGATAGATAGATAGATAGATAGATAGATAGATAGATAGATAGATAGATAGATAGATAGATAGATAGATAGATAGATAGATAGATAGGCAGGCTGGGATAGATAGATAGATAGATAGATAGATAGATAGATAGATAGATAGATAGATAGATAGATAGATAGGAAGGCAGGCTGGGATAGATAGATAGATAGATAGATAGATAGATAGATAGATAGATAGATAGATAGATAGATAGATAGATAGGAAGGAAGGCTGTGATAGATAGATAGATAGATAGATAGATAGATAGATAGATAGATAGATAGATAGATAGATAGATAGATATAGATAGATAAATGATTGATACAGACAGATGATAGAGATGATAGATGATATAGATAGATAGATGATACATAGAGATAGACAGATAGATAGATAGATAGATAGATAGATAGATAGATAGATAGATAGATAGATAGATGATATATAAATGATAGATATGGATAGATAGATGATAGATACGGATAGATAAATGATTGATACAGACAGATGATAGAGATGATAGATGATATAGATAGATAGATGATACATAGATGATAAAGATCGTTAGATAGATAAATGATAGATAGACAGACAGACAGCGAGACAGAAAATAATTCTGGTGTCCCCCTAGGCTGCAGTTGGCTAGGAAGCGCCTTTCCCCAGCTACGATTCCTTCCACACAAATCCAGAATTGCCTTTTGCAGTCAAAACAGTTTGGTTTGTTGCTTTGCTTTCGTGAAGGGACCAGTTTCGGCTGCTGGTTTTGGATCTCGTGCGAGGATTGCAAATGTTTGTGTGTGAATGCATGACAGGGGTTGCTGTTTGAACAGAGGGTTGGACTAGATGACCTCCAAGGTCCCTTCCAGCTCTGTTTTTCAATGATTATAGATTTTCTTTTTCCTAAAAAAAATCTGATGTTGGGAAAAACACCGATTCTAAGGTACCAATGCAGCCAATGCATGGCTGGGGGATTCTGGGAGTTGAAGTCCATCCATCTTCAAGTTGCTGAGGTTTAAATCCATCCTTGCTACAAAAGCTCCTGGTGTTGCTTTCCTCTCAACTTTAGCAACTTGAAGTTGGATGGACTTCAACTCCCAGAATACCCCAGCCTTTCTTTCTTTTTCTTTCTTTCTTTCTTTCTTTCTTTCTTTCTTTCTTTCTTTCTTTCTTTCTTTCTTTCTTTCTTTCTTTCTTTCTTTCTTTCTTCTTTTTTCTCCTATTGCTTTTTCTTTCTTCTTTTTCTTTCTTTCCTTTTTTCATCTTCCTTCTTTCCCTTCTATCTTTTCTTTCTCCCACTTTCTCCTCTTTTTTCTCTTTTTTTCTTTCTTTTTTTCTTTTTCAATATTCCCAATATGTTAGATTAACAGAGTTGGAAGGGACCTTGTAGGTCATCTAGTCCAACCCCACCCCACCCTGCCCAAGCATAAACCCTACATCATTTCTGACAAATAGCAGTCCAGTCTCTTCTTGAAAGTCTCAAGTGATGAGACTTTCTTTCTCTTTCTTTCTCTTTTTTTAAATATAATTTTATTCAGTTTTCCAACAATTTAAAAACATTAAAAAAAAAACAATTGCATCAGCATTGAAGACATGATTTACATTTCTTAACCATATTCTTATACTTAATTTTCTATTACATTGCAATTATTACATATTACTTTTTCTATTAATTCTCTATTCCTTACTCCTTGCTTATACCACTTGTTACTGGGGTTTCTCTTTAAATCGTATGAAATATTTCACCTTTCTCTTTCTTTCTCATTTCGTTCTTTCTTTCTTTTTCCTTCCTTCCTTCCTTTTTTCTCCTTTTTCTTTTTTTCTTGGGGGGAATTTGAAGAGGGGAAGAGAAATGAGGAGAGGAATAAATAAACAAGTAATATATTTTGAGAAGGCAAATAAGCTTAGAAAACTCAGCATTCACCTGGAAACTATTAATTTGGATAACAACATTTCCATCCGAATGTAGTGCCAGGCCCATATTAAAATAAATAGATGCCATTATTTGGTTAACCTAGAATAGGTTATGTCTGAAGATACAATTGGAGAAATTGCAGGGTTATATGTGTAAAGGAAGGAAATTAAGACATAAATAAGTAGAGAAAGGCCGGATTAGAAAAACTCTTCAGCAGTTGCCACAGAAAAGAAGCTTATGAGAAATAAGTAATGACCATCACACAACAAATCAGAGAACATTGTAAATTTAGTAGCAGCAAGAACCCAAAGGCATTTTTAAAAAAAAGAAGAAGAAGAAGGAAGCATGGTTCAAATCCATTCAGGGCTTTCCCAGTTGCAATCCAACATTCTCTAACGCCAAACCAAGTTTCGTTTCAAACCGCTGCGTGAGGTATGCGCATGTGTCATCCTTTGGCTTTGGGACTTGCCAGAAAGTTGGGAGTATTTTGGGGGAGAGGTCCTGTTGATTCTCACACGTGTATGATAGCTCTGTGTGTGTGTGTGTGTGTGTGTGCGTGTGCTCCCAATCCGAAAGTCCGCAGCCAATGGGTTTGGCGACAACCCAAAGGATCCATCCAATAATGCGTATTTCCTCCTCCTCCACCACCACCACGTAAATCCGTCAACCTAAGATCCGAGGGCCACGCTTTCCAGGACTGGAAAAGGCAGGCCACCGTCTTCGTGGCTGGCTGGGGGGGGGGGAGAAAAAGATTCACATGTCATCATTGTCCTTCTCCAGCCATCCATGGAATGATCCCAAACCCAGGAAAGAGGCTTAACCGGAGAGATTAAAAGCCCAGAAGGACAGCTCCAATTTGGAAAAGGCAGAATGAATTAATCTCCCACGGCTTGGCCTAAATTAATTCAATTCCCATTCAAACGCAAGCAAAGGAAGCTTCGGGGAAAGGAGGGGGGGCCTTGTGATGTGGTTTAGGGACAGGGGTGGGATTCTACCTGGTCGGATTCGTTCTATAGAACCGGTCGTTACGATTCTGCGCAGTTCGGAGAACCGGAAAATCACGCCCCTCTCCTCCTCTCCCCGCCCACTCACTCCTTACCTGGTATGCGCGGCGCCATCCAGCTTGCCTTTGTCTAATATTTGGTAAGTTACTATTTTTCACTCCCCCCCCCCCCACCCCAACGATCAGCTGTTCCGGCTACCAGCTGTGCCAGATGATTTAGATTAGCTAGAAAGCAGGAAATCGTGGGAATTCTTGCTTTCTAGCTAATCCAAATCGCTGTTGTACAGCCTTCACCCATCAGGAGGTTTCCCCGAAAGGCCCGAAAGGCCCAGTCAGGGGGTTGTTATTGAGGGGTTTTTTGGGGGTGGGGGAGTGGGAGGGAACTGGCCTGAGAGCAGAGCCGAACCTTCCTTAGGACCTAAGCATCTATTTTCCAGTGCAGGCAGCAGATTGCAGAAAGGCAGATCTGTGAATGAATCTTGCAAGCAACTCAATCTGCTTTGCCTGATTTTGGGGTAAAAGTTGCTCTTTTTTAAAAAATAATAATAAAAAAATTCAATATTTACACAAATATTTGCAGTGTTTACGTACGAGCCACTCCCACACCAGCCACATGCCCACCAAGCCACACCCACAAATTAGGCCACGCCCACAGAACTGGTTGTTAAGAAATTTGAATCCCACCCCTATTTAGGGAGCGGGGCTACACCGGGGGCGGAGCCGGGGTCGAACTGGTTCCTAAAGAGGGGAATGTTGCTTGAAATTCGGGGGTCTCCGGTGCACAAGCAGCCCTTTAACGTGGCCATTTATGGAGAATTACAACTGTTTGAATGGAGGGAGGAGACATCCTTAGGTCACCTACAGGCACAGGGATCTCTCTGTGTGTGTGTGTGTGTGTGTGTGTGTGTGTGTGTTGGCCCCTACACTTGGACCACAGGCTTCACTCATCCTTTAGCTCCGGAGTCAGCTTCCACACAACACAGCCAAAAAGTTTTGATACTTCTTGACGGCCGGAACATTTCAACGAGCTATAACGAAACGGGATTAACCTCTTCTGCAAACCACCTGAGGGCAGGACAAGAAGCAACGGATGGAGACTCATCCAGGAGAGAAGCAACCTGGAATTATGGAGAAACTTCCTCTCAGTGAGGACAATTAACCAGGGGAACTGCTTGCCACCAGAAGTTGTGGGCGCTCCATCCCTGGAGGTTTTGAAGAAGAGACTGGGCAGCCATTTTGTCTGAAACGGTCTAGGGCAGGGATGGCGAACCTATGGAGCGTGTGCCGGAAGTCGCATGCAAAGCCATTACTGCCAGCATGCAAGCCCTCACCCAGAGCAGGTCTACTGCACATGCATGCGCGCTGCCCACCCGACAGCTGATTGTTGGGTATCTAGCACGCATGTGCAGGGGTGTGTGCAGGGGTGGGATTCAATTTTTTTAACAACCAGTTCTGTGGGCGTGGCATAGTTGGTGGGCATGGCTTGGTGGTTATGTGACTGGCTGGGTGTGGCCAACTCAATATCACTCACATCGACGCACGCATCTCCTCGCCTGGCCTCTCATGACTGTGGGGATGCTGCAGTCGTAAGTGTGAAAAATGGTCATAAGTCACTTTTTTCAGTGCCCTTGTAACTTTGAATGGTCCCTCCATATAAGCAAAGTACCAGAAAAGGAGGGGAAAAAAAATACTCCAGAGAAGTTCCTGAGACAGGAAGTCTAGTCCTGCCAAGAATGTCATAAGGGTTAATGGAGAGGCAGATTCTGTAAGCAACACCAGAATGTTTCCTTCCTGCCTTCCTTACAGGATTAGCCCAGTAATTTCTTCTAACAACCAGTTTTCCAAACTGCTTAGAACGTTAACAACCGGTTCTAGTGAATAGGTGCGAACTGGTAGAATCCCACCCCTGGGTGTGTGTGGGACACACACACACACACACACACATGCGCAAGAGGCGTGGTGCACGTGGGGGTAGTCGCTCACGCATGCGCGAGGGGGCACACACATTGCCTTCTGGGTGCTGGAGCCTCAAAAGTTTAGCCACCACTGATATAAGGTTTCCTGCTTGAACAAGGAGGCTGGACTAGAAGACCTCCAAGGTCCCCCGCAGCTTATTCTATCCCATTCCTATCCCTATGCTACATTCTATTCTAAATTCTATTCTATTCCAACTCTATTCTAATTCTGAATTCTATCCTATCCTATTCAGATCTGGCCTGGTCCATTTCATGCCACTTTGTGGCGGGGGGGAGGGGGGACTTGACTTCCAGCAGGTGCCATTTCCCAGGGCCTGTTTTCCGATTTGCTTTTTTTTCATTTAAGAGGCGAAAAGGATTCGGCTGATTAGGCCACCTAGAGACCCCCGTGTGCCATTATTATTTCCGAAAGCTGAATGTCTTCGGAGTGGGAATTCTTTCCAGACGAGTGATTAACCGGAGTCATTTATTTTCCGGAGGAGAAAAGTTTAATTCCCGCTTTAGCTGTCCCCGAGGAGCCGTTGCTCCCTTTGCAAAGCTTAATCAAGGCGGCTAATGCAGCTCCAGCTCTCCTTTCCCGCTGAGTTGTGACCGGGGAAGGGAGCTCCCTCCGGGGCCAACGCAAGTGACGCCGTGGGGGCGAGGAAAAGGCCCCGTCGAGCCTGGTTTTTTAAAGCAGCCACTTTGTCGCGGGCGGAGGTGCAGGTCTGACGTTTTATTTTATTCTGATTTTATTTCCATCCTGACTCTGATTATATTCGACAAAGGAATCACGGTGGGGCAGGGAAGACAGGAATTTCCTCCTCCTCCTATTTTTTCTCACAACGACAACCCTGTGAGGTGGGCTGGGCTGAGAGAGAGAGAAAGAGAGGGAGGGACTGGCCCAAAGTCACCGATCCTGCTGTCGTGTTTAAGGCGGGACTAGAACTCAGCATCGCCTGGTGATTGGCCCAAAGTCACCCAGCCAGCTGTCATGCCTAAGGCGGGACTAGAACTCACTGTCGCCTGGTGATTGGCCCAAAGTCACCCAGCTGGGTTTCATGGATAAGGCAGGACTAGAACTCACCATCTCTTGGTGATTGGCCCACAGTCACCGATCCTGCTTTCCTGTTTAAGGCGGGACTAGAATGCACTGTCGCCTGGTGATTGACCCAAAGGCACCTAGATGGTTTTCATGCCTAAGGCGGGACTAGAACGCACTGTCGCCTGGGTGATTGGCCCAAAGTCACCTAGATGGTTTTCATGCCTAAGGCGGGACTAGAACGCACTGTCGCCTGGGTGATTGGCTCCAAAGTCACCTAGATCAGGGTCCCCAACCGCTGTCCGCGGACCGGCACCGGGCCGCGGAACAACCCTTACCGGGTCGCTGAGTTGCTGGGCGCCGCCATCTTTTTTTTAAAAAGCGCTCCGGGTAGAAAGTTCACCGGAAGCGCTGTTTCGTCATAAAAGATGGCGGGCGCCAGCGCCCGGTGAGCTTTTCCGGGTAGAAAGCCATTTCTACCCGAAAAAGCTCACCAGAAAGCATGCGCGCCATTCTTTTTATGACGAACAGCGCCCGTGACGCCACCGGAAGCGCTTTTCGCACATAAAGATGGCGGCGCCAGTTGACGCCGTACTGGCCGCGGCGCCCAGCTGATGTCGGAACCGGGCCGCGGCCGAAAAAGGTTGGGGATCCCTGACCTAGATGGTTTTCATGCCTAAGGCGGGACTAGAATGCACTGTCGCCTGGTGATTGGCCCAAAGGCACCTAGATGGTTTTCATGCCTAAGGTGGGACTAGAATGCACTGTCACCTGGTGATTGGCCCAAAGTCCCCCAGCCAGCTTTTGTGCCTATGGTGGGACTAGAACTCACAGTCTCCCAGTTTCTAGCATACTGCTTGACGTAACCTGGGGGAGGAGCCTAGGAGGGGGAGGGGCTTCCAAATTACAATAGATAACAATACTTACCATCCTGGGGCAGCACCAGATGTTATTAAATCTGAAGAATGATTACAGATAATGATAATCAGAGTTGGAAGGGACCTTGTAGGTCATCTAGTCCAACCCCCCACCCACCTAAGCAGGAGATCATACATAGTTTCTGACAAATTTTCTTGAGGTGATTCTCATCTTACAACCACACTTGAGCCCTAACTATCTGTTATTAAGTGAGACATTCATTACGTCTGGCCCCATTTTACCCCCTTTCCTGCCGCCGTTAAGTGAATAACTGTAGTAAATAAGTTAGTCACGCAGTCAAGTGAATTGGGCTCTCCCCCTTGACAGTGAGAAAGTCGCCAAAAGGGGCTCAGGTAGAACTTGGGACACAGCAATAGTCATAAATACGGGTCAGTTGCCCAGCGTCTGAATTTGGATCATGTGACCCCCCTGGGGAATGGTGCAATGGTCGTTAAGTGTGAAAAACAGCCCCTTTTTTCAGTGCTGCCATAATTTTGAACCGTGACTAAATGAACTGCTGTAAGTCGAGGATTACCTGTAGTTTTCCTCCACCTGCACACACACACAACACATACAAACACACACAAACACACATACAACACACTCAACACACACACAACACACTCAACAGACTCACACTCAACACACATACAACACTCAACACACACACAAAACACACACACACACTCAACACACACATACACACAACACAGACACACACAAAGACTCACAAACACACACAACACACATAACACACACAACACACACACAACACACATACAACAAACTCAACACACACATAAAACAGACATAAACACACACAACACACACACAACACACATACACACAAACACAGAATCACTACAAACACATACACAATACAGATTCACACACTCAACACACACATCACACAGACTCACACACAAACACACACTCAACACACACAAACAACACATACAACACACTCAACACACACAAAATACAGACTCACACACTCAACACACACACAACACAGACACACACACACTCAACACACACACACACTCAACACACACACAAAACACACACACACTCACACACACACATACACACCTATTTTTGAGCATCTGATTTTCAGGCTGAAAATGGGACAGGTAAAGCTTTCCCTACTCACCTGTATGCAAAGGTGAAACCTCTGGGCTGCCCCAAACTTATTCCCCCTGCCCTTATCCTGCACGGGCTATGGGGAGGGGGATAACCCTCAGCCAGGGGGCCACCTGACCCCTCGCGGCCAAACTGCCCACCTGGGATCTGACCCCCCCCAAATACCCTGCCCTTCTCTGCCAAGGACGCTCTCTGCAGTGGGAGGGACTCTGCATTTGGGGGATTCTGGGGAAATCGCCCCTGTTTCCTTCGGGTCAGGAATGGAGGGGGCGCTGGAAGGAGATGCCCCCCTCCTCCTCCCCAAGTTTAACTTGAGCGCAGCTCACCTGGCCAAAAGGAAGAGGCTGTGCAAGAGCCCACCAGCCGCCAACAGAGGGCGGTGCAGACTCGCGATTCTAATCCTGCGCTTAAGAGCCGGGTGTGTGTTCCCCCCCGCGCGCATTCATCCTCCCCCACGCACCCCCACCACTTTATTATACTTATCTCCCCCCCTAAGAAAAACCTGTGTGCGTCCTCCATCCCACCCATTCCACGAAGTGCGTAACTTGCAATCCTTTGGATTTTCCAAGAAAGGGGGGGCGGCGGGGAGGATGGAAGCGACTTTTGTGTGTGTGTTTGTGTGCGTGTGTGTGTTGTTGTGTTTTCCTCCCGGGCTTCCTGCAGCTATCCTCCCCTGCGCCCTCCTCCCTCATTTCTCCAGGCCCTGGGATTGCCCCCCACCCCCCAAATCAGTGAAGTCCTGATGTGGGTGGGGGATTTCTGAGCCCCCGCAGCATCTGCTGAGCCGGATCAGCCCCCAACATTCCGGTCGTCCCCCCCAGCTTGTCTTGTCGACTCCCCCGTTGTGGGCGGAGCCGGGATGCAAATGAGGCTGGTCGGCGGCGCAGCGCGGCGGGCGAGGGGGGCGCCCGGTATCCCGAAGCGCGGCGGCTGCCAGGGCTCGGTCCCGTGGCGGCGCTCGGTGGGGCCCTCGTCCAGTGCCCTGCCGGTAGCCAGCCAGATCCCCGAGCTTGCCCTGGACGCGCCCCTCCGGGGTGACCCTCCTGGAGCCAAAACCATGCAAATCTCCATCGCTTGCACCGAGCAGAACCTGCGGAGCCGCAGCAGCGATGACCGGCTGTGCGGGGGCGGCGGGCGGGGGCGGCGGCGGCCACAGCGGGCGGGGGTCCCGGCCCGGGAAACAACGGCGCTTTCCAGCCCCCGGGCAAGGGATCCCGGCAGGCCGGGGGCGTCCGGGCGTCCGGGCAGACCCTGCCCCACCAGCTCGCCTTCCTCTTGCGGGAATCCACCGGGCGAGCCACCGGCATGAACTACCGGTAAGCGGGTTCCTGGCGGGGGGGAAGGGGTTTGCGGGGTCTCTCCTAGACTACAAAGCCCATCGGCCGCGCAGGACTTGACCAGTGGCCGGTGATGCTGGAGGTTTGAAGCCTGGGCTTGTGGGGTGGGGGCGGGAGGGCTGATTGGGGCCGGGGGGAGGGTCGAGGTGGGGAACACCCCTCCCTAAGATTGCTGGACTACAAAACCCATCGGCCGCACAGGACTAGCCGGGCTGGCTGGTGGTGCTAGAGGTTTGGAGTTTGGCCTTGGAGGGGCTTATTACAGCGGGGGGGGTGGGTAGAATTTTAATGAGCCCCCCCTTCCCCAAGGGAACACCCCCCTTCCCTAAGGGATGCTGGACTACAGATCCCATCGGCTGCACAGGACTTGACCATTGGCCAGTGATGCTGAAGGTTTGCGCTTGTGGGGGTTGGAAGGGGACGATTAGGGCACGGGGGGAGGATCAAACTGGAGAACACCCTCCCTAAGGATGCCGGACTACAGAGCCCATCGGCCGCACTAGCCGAGAGCTGGCCAGTGGTGCTGAAGGTTGCACAGACTAAGGTGCAGGGCAAGAGCGGATTGTGGGGAGGGAATTGTTTTTTTTGGGGGGAGAGAGTGAGCGGGATGGATGGGAGTGAGTGGAAGTCATTTCCCCTCCCCCCCAGACTACAGATCCCATTGGCTGTGGAGTACTTGCTAAGTGGGCCGGTACTGTTGCAGTCTAAGGTTGCGGGGTGGGATTCATAAGGAGGGCTCAGCCAGAGAGCACCACTTCCCCGGGATGCTGGACTACAGATCCCATTGGCCACGGAGCCCCCTGCCAAACTGAGCGTCGCAGGCCCTTGAGGGCAGACGTGTTGCACCAGTCCCCGGCGATGCTTGACTGCAAAACCCATCAGCCACGCAGTCTAAAGATTGCGGTCTAAGGTTGCGGGGCAGGGGAGGGATTGTCCCGTTGCCTGCTGGACCGGGTTGTTGTTGGGGGAGACCGATATGAGTAGAAGGAGTTGGGGGCGCTGTGTTCCAGGCCACCCGGATTTCTGGGACACTTTGACAGCAGGAAAAGACTCTGTGTGTGTGTGTGTGTGTGTGTGTGTGTGTGTGTGTGTGTGTGTGTGTCCTTGTGGGGTGGGGGGGGACAGGAAAAGGACGAAAGTGGTTTCTTATTTCCTTGCCAATTTGGGGGTGGGATTCTGGAGTTCTTTCTTTCCAGGATAGGACAGTAGAAAAGGGACCGAGGGGGGCTGAACCCCTAAAACACATGCACACACACACACAACCAGATTCCCAGTTGAATCCTCCTGGATCCAGGCTAGCAGATCCCAAAAGAACCGATCAGGATGTTTCACAAAGGGAAAAAACGTTCCCCCCGTAGCCCCAAAGGGTTCGTGCAACGCCCCCCCAAAACCCCCACATTCCTCCCAGCTTGACCCCACCCCCCCAATCCTTATGTTTCCAAAACCATTCCAACTTCCTGCTTCATTTTTAATGAAAAGTTAGATGGGGGGGGCATGTGTGTGTGTGTGTGTGTGTGTGTGTGTATGAACCTGAAAGTTAATTGACTCGTTCCAAGAAGGCAGGGGGAAAAAAATGGGGTTCTTGCAGATGGGGGCGTGGGAGGGGGAGAATGACCCAAGACTTTGGGGTTCCCTGCAAAAAGAAGGAGGCTGGGGAGGGCAACCTTCCCACACACACACACACACATTTCCCTAAAGAGATGTAACTTGGAGAGCTAATCGACTTTCTCCCACCTGGTCAAGGTGTAAAATCCAGACGTGCTGGATTTCAGCTCTCCCCTGCCCTGGGCAGGAGGTAGCAAAGGATGTGTGTCTCTGTGTGTGTGTGTGTGTGTGTGTAAAAGTGTCCAAGTTTGCCTTCTGCTCCATTCCAGGCCCCCAGAGGACAGATTTCCCTTTGATGATTATGGAGGAGGAGGAGGAGGAGGAGGAGGAGGAGGAGGAGGAGGAGGAGGAGGAGGAGAGGCGGTTGGCATGCAGTGGGAAAGAGGGGGGGGAGTGATGGGCACCCTTGAAGGGATTAAGAGGCAGGTGGCATCATGCCAGAGGAAGAGCTGATAACAGCGGTGCGATTCAAAAAAAATGTGACAACCGTTTCTCTGCCCGTCATGATTTCTTCCAACAACCAGGTCACCAAATTGCTCGGAAAGTTAACAACCGGTTCTCCCAAACCGCTGCAAACCGGCTGAATTCCACCCCTGGCCGATAAGGGTCCTAGTGGGAATCGGTCCTGGTGGAGGGGAGGGTGGTTGCGGCCTGGCGCACTCTGTGAGGGCTGGCCACCCTCCCAGCTGGGAGGTCCGACTCCCTTGTGCCCCTCCGCCCACAAATCAGATCCTTGTCGGGATCTGGCTAGCTTCCAAACCACCGTCCCAATTTGATCCTAAGCGCTGCTTGTGCGTCGCTCCGGGAACACGGCCAGGCGGGCAGATTTAAAGCCGGGGTGGACACAGACGTTTGACGTAACGTTGGGCTCTGGGTTGAGGTGGGGGGAGGGTGGGGTAGGACCCACCTCCAGCAGATGGGGCAGATGAAGGTCACTTTACGGAACCCGATGGCAAGATGCAAGCGCCGTTCTGCAAGACACTGAAACTTGCTGACGGTCCCCGCAGACTCGCATTTCTCTTAAAGACAGAAGGAGCGGGTGGAATGGGATTTAATGTCGGGGATGCACGACCCACATTTAAATCTCCAGCAGTTGTCTGTGGTTTGTTGTGGTTGTTGTTTATTCCTTTTCAGAGAATGAATAAATGTTGTGTATTATGGTAATAGGATATATACAGGGGTGGGATTCTACCAGTTCGCACCTATTCGCTAGAACCGGCTGTTAACAATCTAAGCAGTTCAGAGAACCGGTTGTTAGAAGAAATTGCTGGGCTAATCCTGTAAGGAAGGCAGGAAGGAAACATTCTGGTGTTGCTTACAGAAACTGCTTCTCCGTTAACCCTTATTGCATTCTTGGCAGGACTAGATTTCCTGTCTCAGGAACTTCTCTGGAGTTTTTCCCCCTTTGCTTGTGTGGAGTAACCATTACAGTTACAATGGCACTGAAAAGAGTGACTTATGACCATTTTTCACACTTACGACTGTTGCAACATCCCCACAGTCATGAGAGGCCAGGCGAGAAGATGCGTGCCTCGATGTGAGTGATATTGAGTTGGCCACATCCAGCCAATAACATGACCACAAAGCCACTCCCACCACCTAAACCATGCCCACAGAACCGGTTGTTAAAAAATTTGAATCCCACCCCTGGATATATGTGTGTGTGTGTGTATGTGTGTATGTATGTTTGTTTATAAAGGATTGGGGCGTGACGTCACTAAAAAGAAATGAAAACAGCTGCCCACATGAAACCGGGGTGGTTCGTGGCCTGTTTTCCTCCCAGCAATTAGGAGCGGGAGTGACTCGGTTTCGAAAGTGCAAACCAGCATCTATTTTTAACTTTGTTATTGCTCACAAGAAGCGACTCCCTCATCAAACGGTGAAGACTCACCCTGGGCACTAAGCGGGGAGGAACACAAGGCCCAGGAGGAGGAGCCGCAGCTTTTCAGGGTGTGCTGGAAACTTGGGAAGAATGTCCAAGGGGAATTCACAAGTTCTGGGTACCCGTACATTCCTGGTTTGTCCCTCCACAAAGCAACGAAACCAATGGAAATGCAGCTTGCTCGCCCCTCGTGTGTGCTCTGCTCTGGACCCCCCCCCTCTAAATATGCTGGACTACAACTCCCAGCATACTGGGGGGGGGGCACCAGAACACTGTTGCATGCTGTACAGAGGGCATGGCATGCTGTGTACTTAAAGCTGATATGAAACCCAATGGTTGTGTTGGTGGAGAAAACTTCCGTACAGGAAAACAGGGTAGTCCTCGACTTTCAACAGTTCATTTAGTGGCCAAAGTTACAACGGCACTGAAAAAAGTGATTTGTGACCATTTCTCACATTTACAACCGTTGCGGCATTCCCCCCCTATGCTCCCGTGATCTAAAAATTCAGACACTCGGCCACTGACTCATACTTACGATGGTTGCAGAGTTCCCCTTTTTGAGACTTTAATATGAACAACATCTATTGGGGGAAGGCAGATTCGCTTAATGACCGTGTCGCTAACGTAGCAACCACAGGGATTCACTTCACAAACAAACGGCTGAGGAAGGCCGTTTAAAAAAAAAGGGGGGGCGAATTCACTTCACAAATGATTCGCTTAGCAACAGAAATGGTGGGGTTCAATCATTGTCGTAAGTTGAGAACTGCCTGCAATGGCACATGCCAGTGATCTTGGGGAGGGGGGAGGAAGAGCTGCAGACGAAGCGAGAGGCGGATAAGAGGCAGCTGAGCCCACAGAAGGAATGAGGACATGAGAAGCTTCGCAGACGAGACCCCTAGTTTCTTGGACCCTAAAGGAGAGGTAGGGGGAGAGAGGTACACTCCTGGGAGGGGAGGGGTAGGCGGGCAAGTTAGGGTGGGATTTGCGGTTCAGTGAACCGGACATAAAATTAACGACCGTTTCGCGCGAACCGGTGCAAACCGCTAGCAGCCCACCTCCTGCTCCCTTCTGTTTGCCACATCCACTTTCCTTCTAGTGGGGTTCAGCTCATCGGTGGGATTCAAATATTTTTACTACCAGTCCTGTGGGTGTGGTTTCGTGGACATGGCTTGGTGGGCGTGGCAGGGGAAGGATGCTGTAAACCCCCATTCCCTCCCCTACCCCACTAACCTGCTTTCCAGCTCCGTTCTCCTGTGCAGGGCAACCAAAGAAGACCCAGCCAATCAGCTGGGACTCAATGGGAGGCGGAGAAGAGATGGGGGCGGGGCCAGTCAGAGGTGGCATTTGCCAGTTCTCCGAACTACTCAAAATTTCCACTACCGGTTCTCCGGAACTGGTCCAAACCAGCTGAATACCACCTCTGGTTCAGCTGCCTCTTATCTTGCTTCATCTGCGGCGCCTTTCCCTGCCTCCCAAGGCCATTCCCACAGACCCTGACAGACCACTGTTGCCATCCCCAGTGTCATAATTGAAAGTTGCTCCCACCACCCACCCACCCACCCAATTTCACCTTCTCCTTTGTTTTTTCATTGCAGGAACCTTGGAAAGTCCGGTCTGCGCGTCTCCTGTGTGGGCCTTGGTGAGTTACAAGGGATCGAGAAACATGAGCTGGGTGGCACAGAATACTTCTGAAAAAGGTGGGAGGCTCGTTCAATTTTGGGAAAAACTCTGTTGGGTGTGTGCCTGTTGCTTCATCCTTGGCATTCAACCAGCATCCAGCTCCACCACAGATAAGATGTAAAACAGCCTTTTCCCAGCCTAATAGATGATGGGTATGCAGTAAGCGTAATATATCTTGATTTCAGCAAAGTGGGGGGAAAGTGCTTAAAGTTGCCCAGGTTGGAGACCCCCTGATGTAACTAAAAGCCGAAATCTTCCCTTATTATGGGTGAAAAGTTTGGCTGATTCCCCAGTTCAGAGGAGGACAGTTAGAAAGAGAATCGAGAATTCTCCATCCAAATGTACTTAGTTTTTAATAGGGACTACAGGTATTCCTTGACTTAGGACCTAAAATTGGAACCAGAATTTCCACTGTTAAGCACGGCGGTTGTTCAGTGAGTCGCTCCCAATTTTACAAGGTTTTTTTTTTTTGCCATGGCTGCTAAGTGAATCACAGCAGTCGTTAAATGAATTACACGGTCACGAAGCAAACCCGACTTCTTCACTGAATTTTCACGTTGGAATGTCACAAATGGTGGGGTCACGTGACCTTGAAATCATGAAATCCGCGCTGAATACACCTGATCTTTGAACAAATGACCGTAGGGATGTGGTGATGGTCGCAACTGTGAGGTCCAATCATAAGTCACTTTGTTCAATGCCATTGCAACTTCAAAATGTCGCTAAACGATCGGTCGTAAGTCGAGGACTTCCTGTAGTTCCGTCCCCCCCAAAAAAATTCTTGTCCCTTTCTTTTCTATAAATTTATTTGATAATGTCTTGCCGAGGGGCTACCGTAGTCAGCTTACCATAAAAAGGAAGAAAACGAAAGTGTGTGTGTGTGTGTGTGTGTATGTGTGTGTGTGTAAACTGAATAGAAGCAAAATAGAACAATAAACAATGAAACAGTGAAACAGGAACATAGTGAGAATAATAATAAATAAATCAATAATAAAAATAATAGATAAATATCCATAGTGATCCTGCTTCAAAAAGATCACTTTTAATGAACAATTAACCAGTGGAACAGCTTGCCACTAGAAATTGTGGGTTGCTCCGTCACTGGAGGTTTCTAAGAAAAGATTGGACTGGAATGTTATATAGAGTCTCCTTCTTGAGCAAAGGGGTGGACTAGAAGACCTCCAAGGTCCCTTCCAATTCTCTTCATTCTGTTATTCTATTAATTAACCAGTGGAACTGCTTGCCACCAGAAGTTGCGAGTGCTTCATCACTGGAGGTTTTTAAGGAGAAATTGGACAGCCATTTGTCTGGAATTGTATAGGGTCTCCTGCCTGAGTAGGGGGGCTGGACTAGAAGACCTCCAAGGTCCCTTCCAACTCTTGTGATTCTTTCGCTTTGGGTTCTAGGCCGCTTAAGAGTAGCTTGGCAAATCCTTAGCAGGAGGGGGCAACCCGATCGATAATCCTGTTTCAAACGCCCGTTTTCCCTTGTAGGTACGTGGGTGACGTTTGGATCCCAGATCTCTGATGAGGTGAGTCTCGCTTCGCCCACCTACCCATTTCACGACTGCACACGAAAGATGGAACGGCGTAAAGGACAGGAAGAAGAAGATCTGGCCACCCAGGCAGTGGACAGAGGAGAGGGTCTCAAATCCCAGACAAGAATGTAACAGGAGAAAACATCTCAGCTAAGCCCCTCCCTCGTTCAGACAACCATGAAGCGCATTCAGACATGCAAGATTCTTTAGCTATTGTTGTAACCCGCCGGGCAGCTAGCGGAGCTGGCAGCAGATTTGGACAGTGAGGAGGTTGGCGGGGGGAACCTGGGCCACTCCTGGAGGCTGAGGAAGGCTCGGACGAAGGCTAGGTCAGAATAGCTATGACCCTAAAAATAATCCTGATGTATATGGATTGGTTGTTTTACTCTGGTCTACCTGGTTGGGCTCTTGTAGCAGTGAGATCCTTCTGCCCTGTTGCCCTTCGACCCTCAGAAGGAATCTATTTTGATTCGACAGAATTAAGAACAATTGAAGTTTTGACATCCTGAGGTCCTCTCCTTGCCCTTCGCTGAATTTCGTTCGGGTTTCTCTGAACCGTTTCCTAAAACGGGCTGCCAGAACGGGACACGATATCAGATTAGGTCAGTGTTTCTCAAAGCTGGTCACTTTTAAGACGGGTGGACTTCAACTCCCAGAATTCCCCAGCCAGCCATGGAGGAGGGTAAGTTTCTTAATAGACGGTGGGTATGCAGTAAGATGTAATATATCTTTGACTAAAAAAAAAAGAAAGAAAGAAAGAGCTGGCTGGGGAATTCTGGGAGTCCACCCGTCTTAAAAGTTTCCAGCTATTTTTTTTTTTTTTTTAAAGAGGTCTAGGCTGACCTCAGCTTCCTCTCCAAGTCTCAACATTGAAAAGACTCCCCTCCCTAGCACACACACACACACACACACACACACACACACACACTATGTCCCTAAGCTAAAAGCCAAGATAGAGAGAAGTCATTTCCCCCCACTCTTTCTTAACAGGCAAATTTTAAACGGTTGGTGCAGATTTTCTATCTCTCTGCAAGAGAAGCTTTTACTGGGGAGGGTGGGCGGGCAGTGAAGCCCCCCAGATTAAAAAAAAGCCCCCTCCTCTTTTCCCTCCCCTTTTCCCTTTCTGCTCCTAGGTGGCTGAAAACGTGCTCACCATTGCTTACGAAAACGGGGTCAACCTCTTCGACACAGCCGAAGTCTACGCTTCTGGCAAGTAGGTTGGGCTGTTTGCACCCTTGGCTTTCTTGGGGGTGGGGGGGTGGGAGGGGGAGGGGAAAGAAAATGGGGGCGGGGGAGGACGACAGACAGGATCCATTGAGTGTTTGCTGCAGCTGCTGATGCCCAGGGAGGACATTGAACCGGCGTATATTCTCTCTCCCTTGGGTGAATGGGGGAGGTTGGGTGGCATCACGGCAGTAAGGTCATATGGCTTCTCGTCCAGCAAGCTTTGCCAGGATGGAATAGGGGTTGGACTAGAGGATCTCTTAGGCCCCTTCCAGCCCTGGGATTCTGTGTTCTGTGTTCTCTCCCAATCCAGAGGGAAAAAGGAATATTTCTCCATTGCAAAAGGAACTGAATGGTGTGAGATAGATAGATAGATAGATAGATAGATAGATAGATAGATAGATAGATAGATATAGATAGATAGATAGATAGATAGATAGATAGATAGATAGATAGATAGATAGATGACAGATTATCGATAGATAGATAGATAGATAGATAGATAGATAGATAGATAGATAGATAGATAGATGATAGATAGATAGATAGATAGATAGATAGATAGATAGATAGATAGATAGATATAGGAATAGAATAGGAATAGAATAGAATAGAATAGAATAGAATAGAATAGAATAGAATGTAGGATAGGATAGGATAGGATAGGATAGGATAGGAAAGAATGGAATAGAATAGAATAGAATAGAATAGAATAGAATAGAATAGAATAGAATGTAGGATAGGATAGGAAAGAATAGAATAGAATAGAATAGAATAGAATAGAATAGAATAGAATAGAATAGAATTCTTTATTGGCCAAGTGTGATTGGACACACAAGGAATTTGTCTTGGTGCAAATGCTCTCAGTGTACATAAAAGAAAAGATACATTCGTCAAGAGTCAAGTACCATTAGGTACAACACTTAATAATAGTCATAGGGTACCATAAGCAATCAAATCATAGTAGGAAACAGTCAATATAAATCGTAAGGATACAAGCGACAAAGTTACAGTCATAGAGTCACAAGTGGGAGGGGGTGGGAGATAAGGAGTGATGAGAAGATTAATAGTAATAGTAATGCAGACTTAGTAATTAGTTGGACAGTGTTGTGGGAATTATTTGTGATGGCGTTCAGGGGAAGAAACTCCCCTTGTGTCTAGTTGTTCTGGTGTGCAGGGCTCTATATAGCGTTGTTTTGAGGGAAGGAGTTGAAACAGTTTATGTCCGGGATGTGAGGGGTCTGTAAATATTTTCCCAGCCCTCTTTTTGACTCGTGCAGTATAACAGGTCCTCGATTGAAGGCAGGTGGGTAGTAATGGTTTTTCTGCAGTTCTAATTATCCTCTAGTTCTAATTATCTATGATTGCCGAGTTCCCTTAACTGTAGTTGGCGCTGCCAAGGGCACTTCAACCACAGCCCCCCCCACGAGGCGTTCTGGGCGCCACCCAGCCCCGAGCCAACCCCCACTCTTCCTTCTGTGCCTGGCCTGCCAGCTCCTCCCAAGCATATCAATCGAATAATCGAAATAAAAAGATAAAAGCTTTCCAACTCCCCATGGCTATTCTCCGTCATTACGGGAGATCTATCAAATAGCCCCACCGTGTTTCACAGGCTGTCCAGCTATGCAGGCACTATGCACTATGTTCTCCACGGATGGGGAACAAAAATGCAGCACTATGCACTTTATAGGGAGAAAAAAGTGCTCTTTTCCATACTCAGGAACCCTCTTGTGCACTGTGCATGAACAAAAAGTGTTTTTCTCATGCTTAGAAATCCTCTTGGCCTCTTGGCAGGAAGAAAAAATGGTTTTCCCATGCTCAGAAGCCCTACGGACCACTTTGCAGGAACAAAAAGTTTTTTCTCCATGTGCAGAAAACCCTTGGCTGCTTTGCAGGGAGAAAAACGTGCTTTTTCCATGCGCAGAAGGTGCTTCTCCATGCTCAAAAACCCTCTTCTCTTTAACAGCCCTGTTCTAGGCCAGATGGTTTAGCACTGCTGGAGCCAACCCTTCCTTCCACAAGGCTGCCCTGGGTTTTTATTTTTGGTTTTCCTTGCATTAAGCCAAGCATTGGCTAGGAGCGATTCCCTCTGAATGTGGCCAATTTCCGAATCGGTGACACGATTCTGTCATTCTGGATTTTGGAATCTTTCCAAACGAAGTGTGTGTGTGTGTGTGTGTGAGAGAGAGAGAGAGAGAGAGAGAAAGAGAAAGAAAGAGAGAGAGGAAGGAAGGAAGAGAAAAAGAGAGAAGAAGAAAGAAAGAAAAAGAGGAAGGAAGAAAGAAAGAGAAAGAAAGAGAGAGAGAAAGAGAAAGAAAGAGAGAGAGGAAGGAAGGAAGAGAAAAAGGAAGAAAGAAAAAGAAAGAAAGAAAAAGAGGAAGGAAGGAAGAAAGAAAGAAAGAGAGAGAGAAAGGAAGAAAGAAAAAGAAAGAAAGAAAGAAGGAAGGAAGGAAGGAAGGAAGAGAGAAAAAGAGAAAGAAAGAGGGAGGAAGAAAGAGAAAAAGAGAGAAAAAGGAAGAAAGAAAAAGAAAGAAAAAGAAAAAAAAGGAAGGAAGGAAGGAAGAGAAAGAGAGAGAAAAGAGAAAGAAAGAGAGAGAGGAAGGAAGAAAGAGAAAAAGAGAGAAAAAGGAAGAAAGAAGAAGAAAGAAAGAAAAAGAGGAAGGAAGGAAGGAAGAGAAAGAAAGAGAGAGAGAAAAAGAGAAAGAGAGAGAGAGAGGAAGGAAGGAAGAGAAAAAGAGAGAGAAAGGAAGAAAGAAAAAGAAAGAAAAAGAGAAAGGAAAAAAGAGAAAGAAAGAGAGAGAGAAAAAGAGAAAGAAAGAGAGAGAGGAAGGAAGGAAGAGAAAAAGAGAGAAAAAGGAAGAAAGAAAAAGAGGAAGGAAGAAAGAAAGAGAAAAAGAGAAAGAAAGAGAGAGAGAGTTTTTCAAAGGAGGGTCGAAGAGGGGTGATTCAGGTGGAGCTGAATCGCACACAATCACATCAACGACATCCAGATAGACGGGGCCTTTGCACAAATCGTAGCCCACAGGGCACACGTGCGTGCGCACGCACACACACACACACTTGTGCATTCACATACACACACACACCAATGCACAAACGGGCATCAGTCAACTGGAAGGCTTATTATGGGATTGCCATTCCAGCTGCTTCGCAATTGCTGCAAAATGTCACGTTGTAAGAAGAGAGCTTCCAGTTCCTCCTGGCTAATGGAATGACAAGAGTCGGAAGGGACCTCGGAGGTCTTCTAGTCCAACCCCCTGCTCAGGCAGGAAGGCATTTCAGTGTGCGTAATTCTTGGGGAAGGGAAGAGAGAGAGTCTGTGTGGCTTTTTCCCCCACCCACCCACACCCAACTGGAAACCACACAGCGGCTGAAGAAGGAAAGGAGGCCTCCAAGAGATTTTCTTACAGCCATGAAAAAGCTCCCTTCACTCGGCAGAGGGGGAAAGGAAGGAAGGAAGGAAGGAAGGAAGGAAGGAAGGAAGGAAGGAAGGAAGGAAGGAAGGAAGAAGGAAGGAAGGAAGGAAGGAAGGAAGGAAGGAAGGAAGGAAGGAAGGAGGGAAAAAGGGGGAGGGGGGTTGATCAGGATCTTCCTCCTTCTGCGGCGGGGGTGGGGAGGAAGCTGCCGTATCAGAATTGTTGAATCAGGTCGACTTCAATAAAGGAGAAAATAAATAAATAATAATAAATAAACAATAAAGAGGGCGTGCATAAGCGCACCAATCGTGCCTACCGTCCCTGTCCTGTTGTTTCTTTTATTTTTCTTACATGTACCCATTTCATGTACTCATAACTATGTATATACTTATACCTATTATCTTGTAAGCTATCGACAAACCAAATAAATAAATAATAAATTTTTGTAGCTCAGCGTGGAATGGAGGGGTCCTCGGTGGTCTCGGAGCTTGGCGGTTTTTCTTGCAGGCAGGGCAAGCCTCTGGAATAGAAAGTAAGCGCAGACCCCACTCCCTTCTAGCCCTGATGATGTTCCTTAGTTGGGTCATGAAACGTCTGCAAGAAAACCACCCAGCTCAGAGACCAACAAGGGCCCCACCATCGTCCTCCTCCTCCTCTCTAAAACCCCATTGCCTTCTAGCACTTCTCATGTCACATAGTCACATCCTTCGTTCCCTCCTCCCTTCCTTTCCCCTTCTCCCTCCCTCCTTATCATCCTTTTTCCTTCTTTCCTTCCTTCCCTCCATGTTCCTCCCTCCATCCTTCTGTCCTTCCCTCTCTCCTTTCCTTCCCCTCTTCTCTCCCCTTCCTCCTTTCCCCCTCTCCCTCCTTCCCTCCTCATGAGTATGCCTGTTTTTCCTTCCTTCCTTTTCCTTCCTTCTATGTCCCTCCCTCCCTCCTTTCTTTCCACCTCTTCTCTCCCCTCCCTCCCTTCCTTTTTCCCTCTCTCCTGTCTCTCCTTCCTTCCTTCTTTCCCTTCCTTCCTTCCATGTTCCTCCCTCCGTCCTTCTGTCCCTCCCTCCCTCCTTTCTTTCCACCTCTTCTCTCCCCTCCCTTCCTTTTCCCTCTCTCCTGTCTTCCTTCCTTCCTTCTTTCCCTTCCTTCCTTCCATGTTCCTCCCTCCTTCTGTCCTTCCCTCCCTCCTTTCCTTCCCCTATTCTCTCCCCATCCTCCTTCCCTTCCTTTTTCCCTCTCCTGCCTCCTCCCTCCCTCCCTCCCTCCCTTCCTTCCTTCCGTGTTCCTCCCTCCATCCTTCTGTCCTTTCCTTCCCTATTCTCTCCCCATCCTCCTTCCCTTCCTTTTTCCCTCTCTCCTGCCTGCCTTCCTTCCTTCCTTCCTTCCTTCCTTCCTTCCGTGTTCCTCCCTCCGTCCTTCTGTCCTTTCCTTCCCTATTCTCTCCCCATCCTCCTTCCCTTCCTTTTCCCTCTCTCCTGCCTTCCTTCCTTCCTTCCTTCCTTCCTTCCTTCCTTCCTTCCTTCCTTCCTTCCTTCCGTGTTCCTCCCTCCATCCTTCTGTCCTTTCCTTCCCTATTCTCTCCCCATCCTCCTTCCCTTCCTTTTTCCCTCTCTCCTGCCTTCCTTCCTTCCTTCCTTCCTTCCTTCCTTCCTTCCTTCCTTCCTTCCTTCCTTCCTTCCTTCCGTGTTCCTCCCTCCGTCCTTCTGTCCCTCCCTCCCTCCTTTCCTTCCCCTCTTCTCTCCCCACCCTCCTTCCTTTCCTTTCCCCCTCTCTCTTGCCTTTCTTCCTTCCCTTCTTTTTTCAATTTCCTTTCCTCTTTTCTATATCCTTCCTTCTTTCTCTTCTATTTTTGTTTTCCAGAGCAGAAAAAACTTTGGGGAATATCTTGAAGAGCAAAGGATGGAGGTAGTAGGCGCCCTCCACCCCCCCTCGGTCCCTGCTGGCAGATGGCACCGGAGATGCCCCAAGCCCAGATTGGCAGCTGGGTCCTTTCCTGGGAGGGCAGAGGGTGAGAGTGGGTGGGGCTGTGAGGTCACCGAAGGGGGCGGAGTCGCAGCCTCTGGATCGGGGAGGGCTAATTGAGAAGGTTTCTCCTATATTTCGGTGAAAGTTTGCGCCTTTTGCCAAATTGCATACAGGTAGCCCTTGAGTTATGACAACAACTGAGCCCAACTGGGTCAAGTCGTAAAACATTTCTATGGTCTTTTTAGAGTTGCCAACAGAAAGGGAGGAGGGGGGAGCAGTGTGGCAGCTGGGAAACCGAAAGCGCATTCCATAAATAGCTTTTCAAAGATAGTAACCAGGTGACTGAAGTTTCTGCCACGCACAATTCTAACTGGAGAGCATGATTGATGACTCTGGGCTATGGATGTGTCCCATTGGAGAATATGGATTACGATATACCCAGGGGTTGGGGTGGGGGGAAAACCAGGGTCAAGGGTGACAATGAATGATGGGTCTCAGAGTCGGCTGCACCCGGGCAGTGCCGGACCTGTTCACTCCCCATAAACCCTTTTTGGAAGTTTGGCTCGAGACTCACTCTCGGATTAAGTGCCAGAATCCTGACACCAACATTTATCTGACAAGCGAGATCTATGTTAAGTGAGTTCGGCTCCCATTTCTGGCCACCGTTGTTAAGTGAATCACTGCAGTGGTTAAGTGAGTCACACACAGTTAAGTGAGTAGGGCTTCCCCGTGGGCTTCGCCGATCAGAAAGTCACAAAAAGCGGATCGCGGGACCTCGGGACGCCGGGCGGGACGTCATAAGTACGAGTCGGTTGCCAAGCGTCTTGAGTTTTGACCCAGTGGATGCGGCAAGTGTGAAAAAAGGGCGGTCACTTCGAACGGTCGCTAAATGAACCGTTGTGAGCCGAGGACGGCCTGTATTCCTGGCTGCAGGATCTCGGGGAGCCACTGTTAGCTTACTCCCCCCACCCCTTTGTTTTTTTTTTTGCAGGCGTTCCAGCTACGTGGTCACCACCAAAATTTACTGGGGAGGCCAGTAAGTGCTCCGAGACCTGTCCGTCTGCAGAAAAAAAAATCCACGGAGGAGGGGGTTGGACTAAATGACCTCTGAGGTCCCTTCCAACTCTGTTAATCCCTTAAAAAAGGTTTTGTTTTTTTTTTTGTCCCTTCCGTGCAGGCTTCCGATGGCAGTGGACTACAAGGGCCATCCTCCCCGGCAGTCTGACGCAGGCAGCCGGGCGAGGCGGAGGCCCTGCCTGTGAATAGGGCTGTGTTCCCCACCCTCCCCCAAACCGCCCCCGGCAGTATTTTTCTAGGGGGCTCTCCAAAAGAGTCTTAACTCCCCCTTGAGGATTTTGGGGTGCAGGGATGGCGGCTGGGCCTGGATGTGATCTTTCACTCTCCTTCCCCCTCCCCTTCTTCTTCTTCTTCTTCTCTTCAAGGGCCGAGACCGAAAGGGGCTTATCCCGGAAACACATCATTGAGGGTGAGGAGGGGGGGGCAGGGGAGGGGGCTGGGGAGGAGGGAGGGGCTGAGCCTGGATGGGAGCTGAATCTCCAGGGGGGAAGGGGGAGGAGGGCAATTCGTGGAAAGGGGGAATCAGCTTTTAAGTAGGAGAAGGGAGGGAGGGAGGGAGGGAAATAGATGAGAGGGAGGGAGAAGTGAAGTAGAAGAGAGAGGAAGGAAGGAAGGAAGGAAGGAAGGAAGGAAGGAAGGAAGGAAGGAAGGAAAATAGATAAGAGGGCGGGAGGGAAGGAAGGAAAAGAGCAATACAAGAGAGAGGAAGGAAGGGAGGGAGGGAGGGAGGGAGGGAGGGAGGAAGGAAGGAAGGAAGGAAGGAAGGAAGGAAGGAAGGAAGGAAGGAAGGAAGGAAAATAGATAAGAGGGCGGGAGGGAAGGAAGGAAAAGAGCAATACAAGAGGGAAGGAAGGAAGGAAGGAAGGAAGGAAGGAAGGAAGGAAGGAAGGAAGGAAGGAAGGAAAATAGATAAGAGGGCGGGAGGGAAGGAAGGAAAAGAGCAATACAAGAGGAAGGAAGGAAGGAAGGAAGGAAGGAAGGAAGGAAGGAAGGAAGGAAGGAAGGAAGGAAGGAAGGAAGGAAGGAAGGAAAATAGATAAGAGGGAGGGAGGGAAGGAAGGAAAAGAGCAATACAAGAGGAAGGAAGGAAGGAAGGAAGGAAGGAAGGAAGGAAGGAAAATAGATAAGAGGGAGGGAGGGAAGGAAAGAAAAGAGCAATACAAGAGAGAGGAAGGAAGGAAGGAAGGAAGGAAGGAAGGGTGAGTGGATGGATGGAAGGATAGATTTAAGTACAGAACAATGGGTGGGTGGAAGGGATGGATGAACAAGAGGAAAGGATGGAGGGATTGAAGGAAGGATGAATAGGATGGATTAAAGGACAGAAGAATGGGTGAGTGGATGGGTGGAAGAGTGAATGGAATGGGTAGATGGAAGGATGGGAAGGATGGATTACAAGCTCCCCGATGGGGACCCTCAGCCTCCCATCATCCCCAGCCCTCCCACTCTGGGGCTTCTAATTCCAACGTTTCTCCTCCCTCCCCTTCTTCTCATCCCCCAGGGCTGAAAGGGTCCCTGCAGAGACTCCAGCTGGGATACGTGGACATCGTCTTCGCTAACCGGATGGACGCTAACAGCCCCATGGAAGGTGGGTGGCTTCCTCTCTTCTGGCCTTCTTCCCCCACACACACACCTCAAACTTTTAGGATCGGGATTAAGCGACCCCCAAATTCCCAGCCTCGTTTTGAGTAAGGACCTGCCTCCTGTGTGTCTACCCTGAATAAATGCCTTTTTTACCACTTGCCAGGATAATTCCACCACAATTTAAAAAACAGCAACACACATTTAATACACAGAGGCACACACACACACACACACACACACACACACACACACACACACACTCTTCTCCGGCAGCTAAAAGAAATACCCCAGATACACATTTTGCAGGCGGGGTAGTCAAAAAGCAGCCAAGATGGCAGCCATAGTGCCCGGGCCATCTTGATATTTTTTGGCCGGATCTTGTAGATCTGTCTTCACAATGCTGTTTTCTTTTCAAGAGAAAGAAATAAGAAATAGGAAGGCCAAGAACTTAATTGCAAAGGAAGAAGAAGAAGAAGAAGAAGAAGAAGAAGAAGAAGAAGAAGAAGAAGAAGAAGAAGAAGAAGAAGAAGAAGAAGAAGAAGAAGAAGAAGGAGAAGAAGAATGAGAAGAAGAAGAAGAAGAAGAAGAAGAAGAAGAAGAAGAAGAAGAAGAAGGAGAAGAAGAAGAAGAAGAATGAGGAGAAGAATGAGAGAAGAAGAAGAAGAAGAAGAAGAAGAAGAAGAAGAAGAAGAAGAAGAAGAAGAAGAAGAATGAGGAGAAGAAGAAAGAAGAAGAAGAAGAAGAATGAGGAGAAGAATGAGGAGAAGAAGAAGAAGAAGAAGAAGAAGAAGAAGAAGAAGAAGAAGAAGAAGAAGAAGAAGAAGAAGAAGATAGGGAAAAGCAGGGGGCTAGATCTGTGACTTATGACCATCGGTCCTCGCACTTATGACCATCCCCATCGCCATGTCATCAAAATCGGGGCTGGTAATCTATGACAGGTCACGTAATCATCATTTAGCACCTTTCCAGCCGGCTTCTGGCCGGAAGCCAGATTTACAGTAATGATTCACTCAACAAGTGCCTTGACTCGCTTAACAACCATTGCAAAAATGGTTGTAAAATCAGACGTGACTCCCTTAACAACCGCAGTTTTGCTCTGCTCTTGCGGAGACGTCCCTTTTTAGGGAAGCCAATGGCCTCTGTTCCCCCCCCCACACACACTTTTTTTCCTAGGTAGGGGATGCAGGGGAGGGGGTGAACTGCCCCAGCCCCCCGATTTCAGCGCCCAGTCAACCAGGCTTGGCTTTGCAAACTCCAGCATGTCTCCTTGGTTCTTCCTTCCTGCAGAGGGTGACCTGAACTTCCGAGTGTTCTTGCTGGAAGGTACTATAGATCCCCTCCTTGTGAGCCCCCCTCACCCATTTCCTGCCCCCCCTCTTGTCTCTTGCACCCCGAACTTCTCAAGCCGTTAGAAAAGGGGTGGGGGGTGAAGAAAAAAAAAAACAACTACAACAGTTACGTGTATAAGATGAGTCTTTCTCAGCCCCTGGCCCTTTAAGGTTGGGCGGACTTCGGCTCCCGGCAGGGGGAATTCTGGGAGTTGAGGTCCACCCTGTCTTAAAGGGGCCGAGGCCGAGGAACACAAATTTGTAGGGGCTGTTAAATCGGCATTTTTTTTTCCCCTCCAAGAGCGAATGGCATTTTGGGGGCGAAACATGGTGTGTCCCCCCGTTGTCCTCGTCACACCTTCAGTGAGGAGACCCCAAATTCTAGGAAGGGCTTTTCGGGTGGGGATGTGTTTTGGGTTGCCTCTCAATGGGGATTTCCCGCCCCCCCACAACTTTTAGCAGAAAGGGGTTAAATTCAAAGGGTCGGATTTAAATGTATTAGTTTTACATTCCAGCCAGGAATTTTTTTTAAAAAAGTTCCCTATTCCTATTTCTTTTTTATTATTATTATTATTTTTATTTATTGGACTGCTGTCTGAAATCATGCTGACTCTAAGTAGCTGGAAGAAATAGAAGAAGAGAAGAGAATTTAGAATAGAATTTAGTATAGAATACAATTTAGAAGATAATAAAATAGAGTAGAATAGAATAGAATTTAGAAATTAGAATAGAATAGAATAGAATAGAATAGAATAGAATAGAGTTAGAACAGAATAGAACAGAATAGAATAGAATTAGAATAGAATAGAATTAGAATAGAATAGAATAGAATAGAAGATGGAATAGAATAGAATATAGAATAGAATAGAATAGAATAGAATAGAATAGAATATAGAATAGAATAGAATAGAATAGAATAGAATAGAATAGAATATAGAATAGAACAGAACAGAACAGAATAGAATAGAATAGAAGATGGAATAGAATAGAATAGAATAGAATAGAATAGAATAGAATAGAATAGAATAGAATAGAATATAGAATAGAAAATGAATAGAATAGAATAGAATATAGAATAGAAATGAATAGAATTAGAATATAATAGAATAGAATATAATAGAATAGAATAGAATAGAATAGAATTAGAACAGAATAGAACAGAATAGAATAGAATTAGAATAGAATAGAATAGAATAGAATAGAATAGAAGATGGAATAGAATAGAATATAGAATAGAATAGAATAGAATATAGAATAGAATAGAATAGAATAGAATAGAATATAGAATAGAATATAGAATAGAATATAGAATAGAATATAGAATAGAATAGAATAGAAGATGGAATAGAATAGAATAGAATAGAATAGAATAGAATAGAATAGAATAGAATATAGAATAGAAAATGAATAGAATAGAATAGAATATAGAATAGAAAATGAATAGAATTGGGGGAGACCCTTGTACTATAATTAGGCTTTAAGGTGCATGCAAAAAGTCAAGGAGGCAGATGTGGGTACGACCAAACCTATTCCCGCTTCCTGGGCTTCGCTGTTATGGCCGTCCCTTCGCAGGCAAAGGCCGCGGGGTGGAGGTCTCTTTTGGAACGTGGAAATGTGGGGACTTTTCCCCCCCTAGGCCAAGAGGGCAGGAATCTGGCTCGTCAATAGGAAAAAAACCAAGTAGTCCTTGACTTACAACCGTTCATTAGTGACCGTTGGAAGTTTACAACGGCACTGAAAAAAAAGTAACTTAGGACCGTTTTTCACACTTACGACTTGCAAAACTCTCCACGGCCACGCAATCACAATTCAGGCTTTTGACCACTGACTCACATTTATGACGGTTGCAGCGTTCCGGGGGTGGGGGTCACATGATCCCCTTTTGCGACCTTCCGATGAGCAAAGTCGGGGAGGGGGAGCCAGATTCGCTTAACGACCGTGTGACTTGCTTAACAATCGCAGCAATTCATCGAACAACGGTGGCAAGAAAGGTCATAAAACGGGGCAAAGTTCACCTAGCAATCGTGTGTCTTAAGGACTGCACCGACTCGCTTAACAGTGGTGAGAAAAGTCATAAAACAGGGCAGAGTTCACTTAACAACTGTGTTACTCATTTAAGGACTGCACTGATTAACTTAACTGTGGCAAAAAAAAAGGTTTGTAAAACAGGGCCAAACTCTGAATACCCAGCAGTGAAACTTTCCCAGAGCTACCTGAAATAATTTGCTTTTAAAACAATCACAGAAAAAGAAAAAAGAATGCTAATTATCATGAAAAATAATAAATCAGAAGGACTTAATAACAAAGGGGCAAAAAAGTACACGCAGTCCTCAATGTACGACCACCAGTGAGCCCAAAATTCAGGTTGCCAAGGGAGAAATTCATTAAGTGAGTTTTCCTCCACGTTACAACCTTCCTCGCCACGTTTGTTAAGTGAACTGCTTCAGTTGTTAAGGAAGTCACACAGTTGTTAAGTGAATCCGCCTGCCCCAATGTAAATCACATGTTCATGGGGATGCTGCAGTGGTCATAAGTGTGAAAAATAATAGTCCTAAGTCACGTTTTCCAGTCCCGTTCTAACTTCGGTCACTAAATGAGCTGTTGTAAGTCAAGGACTACCTGTAGTAGAATCTGGGATCCGGCCTGAGAGGTCTGTCCTGCCATTTCCTCTTGTCTTGAACCCAGGACTTCTCTTTGCTGCCCATAATAGCCTCCTAACTCTAACCAGCCCTAATCTACTGTCCCCTGTCCTAATGTTCCCTTTATTTGTACCCAATTTATTTATTAATAATCATGGTTATACTTATATAAGTAATTCTGGGAGTTGAAGTCCACAAGTCTTAAATCAGGGGTCTCCAACCTTGGGCACTAAGACTCATGGACTTCAGCTCCCAGAATTCCCCAGCTGGCTTTTCCCCCTCACTTTGCTGTAAGTCAAGATCTATTACGCTCACTACATACCCACCGTTACCCTCCATGGCTGGCTGGCTGGGGAATTCTGGGAGTTGAAGTCCACGAGTTTTAAAGGGACGAAGGTTAACAAACCCTTCCTTACCCCATCTGTATGTTTTCCCAAAGAGGAAACCCTACTGACTTCAGTGGGGCTTACTTCCACCTTACTCATCTAGGTTAGTCCCGCTGTACTTCCGTGTAGGCAGTAGACACGCATAGTGTGTAGTTTGCAAGCTTTGTGGGCCCCCCTGTCTGGAGTCGTGTGTGGCTTGTGCTGCCAACAACCAGAGGCACCTCCGGTTTAGCTGCTATTTAGCATTTCCACCACTATTTAAATAATCCAGAAATCCTGATAGCAGAAACATCGTTCTACCTGGAAAGTACCTGGTTGTGAAATAAGCACAGGTGTTCCTCGACTTATGATGGTTCATTGAGTGACCACTCAAAGTTACGTGCGACAAACTTACCAGCTGCAGTGATTCACTTAACAACTGTGGAAAGAACTTCATTCAGCAAAATTCACTTGAGAAATGTTTCAGTTAGCGACCAAACATTTGGGTTCCGTTGTGGTCGTAAGTCGAGGACTACCTGTAATAAGTCAAAAATAAATAACACATTTTAGGGTTAAAAACAAGCTGTGATGAAGGACGAGGAGTTGAAAGAGTTGGCAGCCTTATATGGTGTTTTTCTGACTGTCCTTAAATGCAAACCTTTTATTGCCTGGGTTTTTTTTTTTAATAGTGGACTCACTCACATTTTGCAAAGTTCTTTGAAATGTATTTCACACTTCCTCTTCCATTTTTTTGATTTTCCTTAAGGAAAAATGATTAAAAAGAGGTGGTGATTATTTTCTTTATGGAAAATGATAAAAAAAAATCTAATCTGTTTTCCATAAGGTGATGCTAAATTGAAAATATAAGGTGATAATGGACTCGTGCATTCATGCATTAAACTCAGGGTGTATGTGTGTGTGTTGTCCAAACTGTGGTTTGTTGAATCAACCACAATGTTTGGGTTCATTCACTAAAACAAGCACTGTTGATGCATAAATACGTTGTTTGCTGGGACTTTGTAACACTGGTCTACAGAGAACTTGGGACAAAGTTTTTTTTCCAATTTCCTAGACTTTGTTCAAAATAGAAATGTCCACAAAGTTGATCAGAAACATAAAGATGGATTTGTGGTTGTGATTGCTGTCTTAACTTAGATACCCTCCATGAATATAACATTCAGGCTGTAGATTTTGAAGCAGCCACTGAAATCGTTGTCTTTTAATCTCGGCAACTATTCCTGGGGATTGAAGTCCACCAATCTTCAAGTGACCAAGTTTGAAAAACGCTTGATTTTTTCCAACTTCTGGATGGGGGAAACTACAACTCCCCGGAGGCTCAGCATCCAGGGGGGACTCATGGGAATTGAAGTCCACTCGTATCAACGTGGCTCTGTTGGGGAAAGCTCTTCAACTCCTGTCTGCGGGTCAGGATGTCATTCCCACCAGTTTCTGGAGTTGAAGCAGAGCGAGATGGAAAACTTCTCAAGATATTCAACCTATTTTTCCAAAGCACCAGAAAGCAGGACGAGAAGCGACGATGCTAACTAACCAAGGAGAGAAGCAACCTAGAACTAAGGAAACATCTCCTGACAGTGAGAACGGTTAGCCAGTGGAACTGCCTGCCTCCGGAAGTTGTGGGTGCTCCAACATTGGAGGCTTTCAAGGAGATACTGGACAATCCCTTGTCTGACATTGTCTAGGGTCTCTCTAGATCTAGACCCTAGACAATGTCAGACAAGAGATTGTCCAGTCTCTCCTGGACAGTCCCTTGTCTGACATTGTCTAGGGTCTCCTCCTTGAGCAGGGGCTGACTAGAAGACCTCCAAGGTCCCTCTCAACCGGTGGTGGGAATCAAATAATTTAACAACCGGCTCTCTATCCTAATCATTTGTTCCAACAACCAGTTCACCAAACTGCTCAGAAAGTTAACAACCGGTTCTCGCGAACCGGTGTGAACCGGCTGAATCCCACCACTGCTTCCAACTCTTGTCATTCTGTTCAGACGATGTTCTGCATCAAGCTACTTGCCTTCGTTCACTTTTTCCTCCCTGACCTGTTTTATTGAATATGAAAGGCTTCCCATCTTTGAAATGTGAGGGTGGGGGGGAAAAACACACACAAAAAAAGAGGGGAAATATACTTTAGTGCTGATCTCTCTTTATGTTTTCGTTTTTCCTGCCAGAGATCGTCCGAGCCATGACTTACGTCATCAACCAAGGCATGGCCATGTACTGGGGGACTTCGCGCTGGAGTGCGATGGAGATTATGGTAAATTCTGAACTTTGGGGGGAGCGGGGAGTGAAACGGGCACGGTAAGTCGGTCCCTCTCTTTTTCCCCCCAATCTCTTCTTCCTTTCCCCTCCTTCTTCTCTGCTACGTAGGAAGCTTACTCGGTAGCCCGGCAGTTCAACCTCATCCCACCCGTGTGCGAACAGGCTGAATATCATATGTTCCAGAGGGAAAAAGTGGAGTCGCAGTTGCCAGAGTTGTATCACAAGATAGGTATGAAGGAAGGAGGAAGAGGGGCTTGGGGAGGAGGGGTAAGGGAGGAGGGGGTCTCAGGAAGGGAACCCTTTTCCCTTCCTGCATGATAGTTCTTCCTTGTCCTCCCCTCTGTCTATTAATTGCAACCCTGGTTTGACCCAGATCAATATTTCCTTGGCAACTTTAAGACTTACGGACTTCAACTCCCAGAATTCTCCAGGAAGCCACGTAGGGTAACTTTCTTAATAGACAGTGGGTATGCAATAAGTGTAATAGATCTTGATTTCAACAAAGTAAAAAAAAGAAGAAGAAGAACTGGCTGGGGAATTCTGGGAGCTGAAGTCCACACGACTTAAATCAGGGGTCTCCAACCTTGGGCACTTTAAGACTTGTGGACTTTCAACTCCCAGAATTCCCCAGACAGCCACGTAGGGTAACTTTCTTAATAGATAGAGGGTATGCAAGTAAGCGTAATAGATCTTGACTTCATTCAGCAAAGTGGAAAAAAAGAGCTGGCGGGGGATTTCTGAGAATTGAAGCCCACCCATCTAAAAAGTTGCTGAGGCTATTGACCTCCATGTTGATTGGGGAAATTCTGGGAGTTGAAGTCCAACCATCTTAAAGTTCTTAGAGTTGGGAAATGTTGACCTAGATCGAGGGTCTTCAAACTTCTGGAGTTCAATTCCCAGAATTCTTGAGCTAACATGACTTGGAGGAGGAATTCTGGGAATTGAAGTCCACCAGTCTTAAAGTTGCCAAGTTTGGAGACCTCTGACCTAGATGAACACAAAAGGAATTTAGTTGTGTTTTTACGGGGTTTCACAATTGGTTTGCCTCCTACCTAAGAGGCAAACTATGATTCCTAAATACAGTACATTGCAGAAGTGAAGGTGGCTTATTTTAGCCCAGGGTTAATGGGTTAAACTGGCTGATGCTTGAAGCATCTGGAGATCCCACGTTTTAGAGTCACAATAAGATGGAGAGAAAGCTGTGGGAGATACCTGAAGATTCAGTGAGAGGAGGTTCTGTTGTCCATCCTGACCCCACCTGCCCCATTTACCTTCTTCAGGTGTGGGAGCCATAACTTGGTCTCCGCTGGCATGTGGACTCATCACGGGAAAATATGAGGATCGCGTGCCAGACAACTGCCGGGCTGCCATGAAGGTAGGATCCCAACCATTCTTTTTTTTGTTGATAGGAGCCCAGAAGAACATCTGTAATAACACTCTCACGTTCTTCCCTCTATCTTATCAAGTTGCAATGTCCTTGAAAGAGAAATCTTTCACAGTTCTCTCAACTTCAAGTAGAATATTTTCAAGCCTCTAGTTGGCAGTGTTACAAAGTTTCTTTGTTCTCACTCCCCCCCTTTCCCAGATAGAACGTAATAGAAGTTAAAAAAAGGAAAGAAAATATATATAATGTAATGTAATGTAATGTAATGTAATGTAATGTAATGTAATGTAATAATATAATAATATAATATAATATAATAATATAATATAATATAATATAATATAATATAATATAATATAATATAATATAATATAATATAATATAATATAATATTATAATATAATAATATAATATAATATAATATAATATAATATAATATAATATAATATAATATAATATAATAATATAATATAATAATATAATATAATATAATATAATAATATAATATAATATAATATAATATAATATAATACAATATAATATAATATAATATAATATAATATAATATAATATAATATAATAATATAAAATATAATATAATATAATATAATATATATATAAAAAAAAAAGATTACTAAAGGGAGCCTCTAATCTAAAAAAAATTAAAAATCAAAAAGAGAAGAAAGAATAACTGTATATATGAAAAAACCAGTCCAGTTAACAGAGCTAAATCACGATAGAAGTCCAGTAGAAAAAAAAAGTGAAAGAGTAAAAACCCAAGCCTCACTTTGACGTTTCCATTTAAAAACCGCCGCTTACTCAGTTCTGTCAAAACTTTTACAGATTTCCCTATTTCTTAGGGTGTCCTCTAAGTCTCAGAATAATAGTAAAAAAAAAAAAAAAGTTCTCACCCAAGCCAACACACTTTCTCTTTCAGTCTCTTCCGTTCCGGAGCTGTCCCAACTTCAGCAGCTTAAAGGCTGCCTCTCAGCCGCTGGCAAAAGGGCTTCTCCTGGATCAACCAGGGACTTTGCGATGTCCCTGGGATCCACAGGATGTGCCCTTCACTATCACCCTCTCTACGGGACGGTTTAGGTCCATTTGGACCGACCAGGGGCTGAGATATCGGCTGCAATCTTGGAGCTCGATTGCAAACCGTACCGTCGCGACGCCAGCGACGCCCACTTTCAGGATCCCAACCATTCTCGATTGCTGAAATGCAACACAGCCTCCTCCAGCAGGGGTTCAAGTCCTCCCAGCTCAGAATCTCTTTGCTAAGAATTTCTGGGATTGAAGGTTGTCTTCTACTGTAGGTGTGGAGATCTTCCAGGGTCTTCTGGTCAGCCTGGATCCTGGGGGTGGGTCCATAACCTCTGGAATTGGCCGAGGTCCTTCTGCCTTCAAATGATGAGGATGATGATGGTGTGATAGCCATTCAGTTGTATCCGACTCTTGGTGATTCTATTGGCCAGGTCTCTCCACCTCTTCCTCTCGTGACTTTTATTGTTTCATTGAAGTATCAAATACAAAGGAAAATAAAACATAGGAAATTAGGGGAAGGAAAAAGAGAGGGGGAAAGAAAATATGAGGGATAAAAGGGGGAAAAAAGTATTGACTTCTGACTCTTTTTAGCACAGTAGAACAACCTCAACTTTTTACTTTTAAAAAGTTAGTCTATAACTAACCATTTCTATATAACTAGAAGATATATAGTATATAACAAGCCATTTCTATATAACTAGCCATTTCTATATCTATCTATCTATCTATCTATCTATCTATCTATCTATCTATCTATCTATCTATCTTCTTAAGTTTTCGTGGGTATTTATATGTATGGTATTCAGCTTTGTTCGGTATTTTCCACGCCATTATAGTTGTGCTTTAAAGCTGTAGCAACGTCGCAGAATCTCATCTGCCATCATCAGGCTTCTGTATAGTGTTTGTCTGAGACTTTCACAGTCGCTTGTTTTAATTTAGTGCTAGCCTACTGCTGTGAAGAAAAACCATTCTGGCACAGCAGTAGGCTAGCACCAAATTTAAAACAGAAACGGCTGTGAAAGTCTGACTCACAGACGATCACAATATAGAAGCTTGATGATGGCAGATATGTAGGTCTAGGTGTGTTCGGGTCTTTTCCTGTAAGATTAAGAGTATCTTGGTGACGCCGGGCAAGGTCCCACTCGCCATCCTCAGGCTGGTGCTTTCAGCTTCGTGCCAGTGCAAGCAGTGTGATCGAGCTGCTCGCTCTCTATAAATACTGGCGGAGGGGCTGGTGTGCTGGGCTGGTTGGCTGCGCTGCTGCCTCTTGATTGGTTGATGGAGTTGATGTTGGTATAATGGGCTGTGTGATGGCCTGGTGAGTTTTGTTGTGGAGATAGTACCCATCAAAGAAGCCTTGACAGCCATCCGAAACAAATACAACCCCCCCAAACACATCCTAGATCTGACCAACCACTGCCTAACCAACACATACTTCATCCACAATGGACAAAGATACAAACAGATAGATTGGTTGATGGAGTTGATGTTGGTATAATGGGCTGTGTGATGGCCTTGTGAGTTTTGTTGAGTTTTCTTACACGGGAAAAGACCCAAACACACCTAGACCTACATACCTGTACCCGTGAAAATCTATGAAAACATATATATACATATATACATATATACATATATACATATATATATACATACATACATACATACATACATACATATATATATATATATATATATATATATATATATATATATATATATATATATATATATATATATATATATATATATATATATATATATATATATATATATATATATATATATATATATATATATATATATATATATATATATATGGATCTTTACTTGCTTTTCTCTCGCGCAAGATTCACTGAGCTGATGTTAGCACGTTTGGCGAACCCTGCCGCCACTCAGGCTGGTGCTTAGTGCCAGTGCAAGCAGTGTTTGCACTGCTTGCACTGGCACTAAGCCAGCACCAGCCTGAAGATGGCGAGTGGGACCTCGCCAAACGCTGCTCAGATACTTTGAATCTACGCGGGAGAAACCCGAATAACCAAAGATCCACATACAAATACCCAGAACCTCAGAAAACAAATATATATATATATATATATACACACACACACACACACACACACACACACACACATATATATATAAAAGCAAAAGGCCCCTCCTCACGCATCATCACAAAATCTCCAGAACCGTAAACCCTACAAACTTGAAATTGGGCACGTCTATTCCTCTTGGCTTCTAGGGGCTCGCTAAGAAGGGATTTTTTCCAAATGACCCTCAGAGCATTTAGAGTATTTCCTATATTATTATTATTATTATTATTATTATTATTATTATTATTATTATTATTATTATTATTATTATTATTATTATTATTATTATTATTATTATTATTATTAACAGGCTCTGATGCTAATGAGTTCTACTCCCCCTCCCCACCTGAAAATAAATCTCTTCCGAAGGCAAAACACAACCAGGGGAGAGGAGTTTCAGTTTCACAGCAGCAAGCAGCTTTAGTACAGAACAGTTGAGCTAAGCCACGCCCAGGTTCCTTGCTGTCTCCTTGCTCACACAGCAAATACTGTTTCAGTTTCCAAACAGCCCTCAACTCTCTCATACACTGACTGGATGCTAGCCAGATGAATACCAATGGATGCTGGTAGGCAGAGTCAGAATTTCCCCCCCCTTATTTCCCTCCCAAAAAACTAAGCCGATCACATAGTTTCGTAGCAAAGCACGGGTATCAAACTAGTGTGTTTGTGTGTGTGTGTGTGTGTGTGTGTGTTTGTGTACATATCTAATATCTAACATGTATATGTAATCGGCAAAACCAAAGTTTCCTTTTTGATCAGCACAAAATCCAGAAGTGATTTCCAAATTAAAAGACATAATTAAATATATTCTCTTTGAATAAAACACTGCAACCATTTCTGCTTTACCTTCCTTGCTGTGGAAATAGTGTTTCTATTCGGATTTAATCATTTTTGTCAACTATCACCATTTATATTAAGAAAATTCACCATATTCTTTTGCGTGTCCTCCAACCTTGCAAAGACTTCTTCTTTGAGTTTTATATGCTCTGGCTGGTATCAGCTTTGAAGGGTGTCCAGCCATCATGGGTTTTTGGCCACCTAGTTTTCTTTTAACCACTAATTCTTCCAAACATAATTGCTTTTTCCGGTAAAATCCCCCCCCCCCCGTATGACATGGCCAAAGTAAGTGAGATGCAGAGCGCCTTCAAGCCACCGTCCTCAACTTGGGGCCTTCAACTTGAGCAGGGGTTGGACTAGATGACCCACAAGATCCCGTCCAACTCCGATTATCTGTTATCTGTAACTACATAGGCAAACTTGGAGCGCACTGCAGCTACATAGCCAAAAAGGTATTAAGAAGTGTTAACCTAATCCTGCGTAGCTTTTTCTCCAATACTATTACACTACTAACTAAAGCATGCAAAACATTTGCTAGACCAATTCTCGAGTACAGCTCATCTGTCTGGAACTCGCATTGCATATAGGATATTAATACAGTCAAGAGAGTCCAGAGATATTTCACGAGAAGAGTTCTTCACTCATCTACCCGCAACAGAATACCTTATGCCACCAGGGCTTGACATTTTAGACAACCTAGAACTACGCCGCCTTCAGTCCGAGCTAAGCGTAGTACATAAAATTATTCATTGCAATGTGCTACCCGTCAATGACTACTTCAGCTTCAACCACAACAATACACGAGCACACAATAGATACAAACTCAGGGTAAACCGCACCAAACTCAATGGCAGGAAATACGACTTCAGCAACAGAGTGGTCAATGCCTGGAATTCACTACTTGACTCTGTGGTTTCTACCCCAATCCCCAAAAACTTTAACCTTGGACTTTCTACTGTTGACCTCACCCCTTTCCTAAGAGGTCTGCAAGGGGCATGCATAAGTGCACCAGCATGGCTACCGTCCCTGTCCCAATGTTCCCCTTTTATTCATATCCATTTCATGTGTTCATAATCATGTTTATACTTACACCTGTTATCTAATACTTGCTTGACAAAGAAATAAACAAACAAACAAACTGTTAGGGTTTACAGATAACAGATAATCAGAGTTGGAAGGGACCTTATAGGTCATCTAGTCCAACCCCCTGCCCAAGCGGAAGACCCTCCACCATTTCTGACAGATGGGAGTCCAATCTCTTCTAGAAAGCCTCCAGGGATGAAGCTCCCACAACTTCTGAAGGCAACTTCTGTTCCATCGGTTGATTGTCCTCACTGTCAGAAAGTTTTTCCTTATTTCCAGGTTGAATCTCTCCTTGTTCAGTTTCCATCCTTTATTCCTTGTCTGGCCTTTGGGTGCCTTGGAGAATAGATTGACCCCCTCCTCCTCCTCTCTGGGGCAGCCCCTCAAATATTGGAAGGCTGCTCTCCTGTCTCCCCTGGTCCTTCTCTTCCTTAGACTGGCCATGCCCGGTTCCTGCAACCGTTCTTCATATGTTTTAGTCTCCAGTCCCCTCATCATCCTGGTTGCTCTTCTCTGCACTTTTTCTAGAGTCTCAACCTCTTTTTTATAATGTGGTGAGCAAAACTGGATGCAGGACTCTAGGTGTGGCCTTACTCAGGCTTTATAGAGTGGTATTAGTACCTCCCTTGATCTTGATTGTATCCCTCTATTAATGCAGTTTAGGATTGCATTAGCTTTTTTGGCTGCTGCTGCCCACGGCTGGCTCCTATTTAGCTGGTTGTCCACTAAGACTCCAAGATCCCTCTCCCAGTTCCTGCTACTGAGCCTGGTTTCACCCAGTCTGTATGTGTCCTTTTGGATTTTCTTGCCTAAGTGTAGGACTTTCCTTTTCTCCTTGTTGAATTTCATTTTGTTAAATATGGTCCAGGGTTCAAGTCTGTCAAGATCCATCTGGATCTTGAGCCTGTCTTTTTGGGTGTTAGCTATTCCTGCCAGCTTAGTATCATCTGCAAATTTGGTAAGTTCCCCTTCTATTCCCTCCTCTAAGTTGTTAATGAAAATATTTTTATCGTTCATGTGTGGGAAGAAGGCACCACGTTGGAGAAGGTGGCATTGACAGGGCAAAATTCCTAACAATATTGGTTTGCTGACTCCCAATCATTATTCCATTCTAGATTCTAAATTTCCTTTTGGTTTTTTTCACTAAGCCCAAGGAGCGCTAAGCCCTTATTATGCTTCATCCCGATCATGAGCTTAGCGTCATGAAACTTGGATCCAGAAGTGAGGTGAAATCCTCTCTTTTAAAAAAATTTATTTATATATTTTCTCTTTGTATACAATAATTGCTTAGTGAACAGTGTACTGTCTGGGTCAGTTTATTTACATAACAATATTAAATTCCTAATTTCTACTTCTATTATCCAACCATTGATCAAACAAACCCCAAGTTTGAAAATATTCTGTGTCTTCTTTTCTTTTATCTTCATTGTTAGTCTGTCCATTTCTGCACAGCCTAATTTTTTTTAATGATCTCTTCTTCTGTAGGTGTTTCCTTTTTTCCAGTACTGCACAAATACAATTTGTGCCACTGTCAAAACATGTAATATTAAATATACATTTCCCTTATCATATTTTTCTGATATTATGCCTCACAAAAAACAATTCTGGTTTGTATATATGCTGCCTTAACTCTTTTTTCCAACCATGTATGTATTTTCGCCCAGATTTATTTATTTATTTATTTATTTGCTTTTGGGCATGTCCACCACATGTGGTAGCATGTGCCCGGAATTTGATTTCGTTTCCAACATTTAGCGGACATGTTTTTAAACATGTTGGTTAGTTTTGCCGGTGGTAAGTGACACTAGTGAAATCACCTCTTAAGCTCTCCTCCCCCCCTACCCCAAATTCTGTCTTCAGCCGAGGCTTCATTGTATCTCCAAGTCTCACAACTGACTCATCAACCTAGGAGATCCTTTTTAATCCCCAGAAGGGTTAGGGTGGGATCGTTTTGCTCCAAACAGATTGTCAACTCGTAAAACATTCCTATGCCTGTTTTCGAGTTGCCATAAACAAGGGGGAGGGGTGGAACTCCGAAGGAGCATTATGGCAATTTAAAACCCAGAAATACATTCCTCTCTTATCTTTAAAAGGTTGTAGCTAGGCTACCGGATCTTCTTCCCACTAAAATCCTTCATTGGAGAATGTGGTTGATGACATCCAGCCCATGGACATGCTTCATTGGAGAATCTTATGATACACCCAGGGGAGAGGTTGGGGGGGGGAAACAGGGTCACAGGTGACTGTAAATTACGTATGCCAGAATTGGCTCCATCAAGGTTAATGCCGGCATGTTGCTCCTAATAAATCTTTTGAAATCTTTTGAAGGTTGGCCCGAGGCTCATGATTTAATGAGGGCAATCGCTGGAACCCTGACACAGATATTCAGTGAGCTAAGCTGAGGTTCACAGCCTGCTGGTCAATAAGG
Source organism: Notechis scutatus (assembly GCF_049901735.1). Lineage (NCBI taxonomy): Eukaryota > Metazoa > Chordata > Lepidosauria > Squamata > Elapidae > Notechis > Notechis scutatus. The sequence goes on from NC_142025.1 coordinate 119,576,109, forward strand.
ACCCTCCGTGACGCTCTCGGCCCTCTCCTCCTTTTTCAGGGCTACCAGTGGCTGAAGGAGAAGCTGCAGAGTGAAGATGGGAAGAAGCAGCAAAGCAAAGTGAAAGCGTTGCAGCCCATCGCCGAACGCCTGGGATGCACCGTGGCGCAGCTGGCCATTGGTGAGGATGCTGGAGGATGGGTGGGTGTGCACGTCCCCTTTTTGTAACTGTAAGGTCCCAGAGTTTACCTGAGTCTCCGAGGCGCCAAAGATAGTGAGACTCAAGGAGAGGCTTTAAAAAGCAACAGCTTTTATTTGTACAAAGAAGAGCTGGGTAGACTTATTCCACGTGCATACAGACAAAAAGTATGCAAGGAAAAAAAGCCGCGCCTAAGTGAGTGTAGCCCCAATGTCTTATACCCAAATTTAGCCAATTAGAAATAAAAGTTTGTTACCCAACATGGCAATGTCTTGTCCATGCCTCCCCCCCACCGTGCAATTATCCATGGAGCATCCTTTGTCCATGCTCTGTCCATGCTCTTTGCTATCTTACAGGACATTCCTTGTAGCCTTGTGTGTCCGTGCTCCTAGGCACCCTTCTCTGGCCCTGTTTGCAGGGGTGGGCTTCGAAAATTTCAGCAACCGGTTTCTCTTCCTGGTTGCTGGGTGGGCGTGGCCTATTTGGCCTCCTGCACCGGGGTGGGGGGGCATTTTCATCCTCCTCCATCCTCAAGCCTCTGGGAAAGTGAAAACGGCCTCCCCAGGCTCCGGGGGCCCTCCGAAGGCCGTAAACGGGTCCATTTCTGGCCTTCTGTAGCCACTGGGAGGCCTGTTTTTCGCCCTCCCTTCCGCGTGGGCCCTGGCATCCAAAACCGGCCGCGTGGTGACTCCTGGGAGGGAAGTGGGGGGTGGGGCCAGCCAGGGGTGGGATTTGCCGGTTTGCTGAACCGGTAATTAAAAATGATAAAATTAGTTACCGGTTCACCCGAACCAGGGTGAACCGGTAGCATCACCCAACCCTGCCCGTTTGTCTATGGAGCAGGATGTTCCTGGGCAACTGTTTTGTTCTGTCTCACCTAGCTTTGAAGCGAATAACAGAAGCGAGGAACCAGATAGCAAAGGATACAATTCTTAAGAAGGGAGGGTTACAGAATTAAATCCTGACGAATAATTCCTAACCGTAGCAAAATAGCGCGAGCAATTCTTAACAGAAGCAAACAGCAAAGGTTAGACTGAGTGGTGTCACGGTGTCCCTTTATAACAACACCCCAAGGCAGGCGTCGTTCTTCTCCGTCCGGGGATTCGGACGAGGCCTTCTCCGTGGGGCTTCCGTCTATGGGGGACGAGGCCCAGCCCCGGCATTTTCTGGCTAACCACTGGCCCCAGGGTGAAACGTTCTCCAAGCAACGGGTTAAGGTCTTTTGAAAATCATTCGGAGGAGTGCGCAACTGCAGGCTGCCCACGGATTATATTGCACGGCCATTTTTTGTCACTGCGTTCCTCAGTGGTTGGGTTGGGTATTCATTTTGCAGGTGCTCCAACACCGGAGGTTTTTAAGAAATGACCGGGCAACCATTGATCTAAAATAGTATAGGGGTCTCTGGCTTGAGCAACGGGTTGGACTAGAGCAGTGGTCGCCAACCAGTGGGAAAATTTGGGTGGTCCACAGAGAAATGTCACACCCCCAAAGCAATTAATCCAGGCTGTGTGGGAACACAAGGCTGTGCTACCCACATGGCCCGCAGGGAACACAAGGCTTGTGTCGCTTGCATTGCGGACAACACAAGGTAGTGAGGGAAGGGGGAAAAGGGCGGAAGGGGGGAACTTGCCCCATTCCCCCACGCGCCTGGCCTGGCCACCGGGCTGCTTCTTTCCGCTTCTTTCTTCTTCTGCTTTTGGCTGCACGCAAGGAAAGCGGCCAAAGTCTTTCCTTCTCTCCCCCAAGAAATGAGTCTTTGGGATCCTGCAAGGCCTCCTGCTCCAAGAGGCTGCGCCGGTGCGACAAGTCTCACAAAGACTCATTTCTGGCGGAGTTTGGGGGAGAAAAAGAAAGAATTCTGCGGCTTCTGCTGCTTTCCTTGCATGAAGCCAAAAGTCTCTCTCTCTCCCTCCCTCCCCCTGAGAATGGAGACAGTATCCTGCGATCCCAAATAAAGAACGATTGATCACTAGGAAAACGGGGTGGGGAATTTTCCTGCAGACTTTTGGAGGGTTTTTGCCAGGGTCTCTTGGTCTGGAGGATTTAAAATGATGAGTTTGGTGGTCCCTGAGGTCCAAAAGGTTGGCGACCCCTGGATTAGAAGACCTCCAAGGTCCCATCCAACTCTGTTATTCTGTTAAGCAAGAAAAGCCACCCCAGGAAAAGCCACAATTCTAGTTTAAACCGCGGAAGCGGAAAATAGGCAAGAATGGTGATTCCAAAGAGTATCTGAGACGAGTGAAAGTGTGAATAGATGTGATTATGTCAGAAACATTCTTTTGGTTTCTGATGCTTTAGCTGTGACCCTCTTGGGCTGCGAAAACGGCCCCTGGAGCAGATTCACAGCAAGGAAGGACCTGCCGAAAACGGTCTCTGGATGCACCGGAGATGAGACGCAGTGATCACACTCACACCTGAGCAGTGATTTTAGAAAGGTGGGGAGAAGATGCTAAACTTGTTCCTTTCTGACCTATTTCTGGGCGGGGGATTTTTCTTCCCCCACAGCCTGGTGTCTCCGCTCGGAAGGGGTCAGTTCCGTGCTTCTGGGGGTCTCTAGCACCGAGCAGCTCATTGAGAACCTGGGATCCATTCAGGTGAGGAGAAGGAGGCCCCGGGGGTGGTCTTGGGTGCTTGGTAGTTGTTTTGCAGACGTTTCATGACCCAGCTAGGTAACACTATCAGTGCTAGGTGGGGTTAGCGGAGATGGGAATGGGAGGAGGAGGAGGTGGGAAGGGAGAGGAGGACGACGACTGTGGGGTCCTGGGTGCTCTCTGAGCTTGGTAGGTTTTTTGCAGACGTTTCATGACCCAACTAGGGAACACTGTCAGTGCTTGGGAGGAAGTGGGGTTTGCAGAAATGGGAATGGGAGGAGGAGGAGGGGGGAAGGAGGAGGAGGAGGACTGTGGGGTCTTTGATGCTCTCTGAGCTTGGTAGTGTTTTTGCAGACGTTTCACCACACCCAACTAGGTAATATTATCAGTGCTAGGGGAGAGAGTGGGGTTTGCGGAAATGGGAGGGGGAGGAGGAGGCCAGGGATCTGGGGATCGATCGCTCAGTGGGGGGGTGGGGGCTGCATTTAACCCTGTAAAGATGGAAGTTATGGGTAAAGACAGTCTCCCTCCCGCCCTGCTATCCATGTTCTAGATCCAGCTGCTAGATCGAACCACCAGCTTCCCACCACCAGCTTCCAAGCATCCCTGAGCCCCTCTCAAGCCCCCCCAAACCACTTAGAGAAAATCAAGCATAAAGGGGTTGCAATCAAGGGGGTTCTTGGGGGAAACTGCAGGCTCACCTGCCCCTTCCTCCCAAAGGTGTGCTTTTTAGCCGGCTTGCCATTTTGCACTCGTGAAATTTTATAAGGTACCAGGTAAAGGTTCCCCTCCTCGCACATCCGTAGCTAGTCGTTTCCGGCTCTGGGGGACGGTGCTCATCTCCGTTTAAAAAAAGCCGAAGAAGAGCCAGCGCTGTCCGAAGACGTCTCCGTGGTCCTGTGGCCGGCAGGACTAAACGCCAAAGAAGGCGCACGGAACGTTGTTCCCTTCCCACCAAAGGGGTCCCTATTTTTCTACCTGCCTTTTTTTTTTTTTTTGCGCGCTTTCGAACGACTCGGTTAGCAGAAGCCCGGACAAGGAACGGGAGCTCACTCCGTCACGGGGCGCTAGGGATTCAAACTGCCAATACTGCCGGACTTTCTGATCGACAAGCCCAGCGTCTTGAGCCACTGAGCCACCACGCGTCCCTGTACTTTATTTTAGAGACCCTCCCTCGAAACAACCCAGAAGGCAGCCGTAATAATAGATGTGATGCTGGGGTTGGGAGGAGCATGTAGCCAATTTTGTTTTCTCTCTTCGTGCTGAGCCCCCTCCCCCAATTTCTCCCCGACAGGTCCTGACCCAGCTGACCCCTCAAGTCATCCAAGAAATTGACGCAGTCCTGGGGAACAAACCCAACGCCAAGAAGGAGTCCCGGGCATAGGAGGGCTGGCGTGGCCCCACCAGACTCGCCTCCCTCCCGCTCCTCTGAGGACCCCCCCCGTGTCCGTCTCCCATCCCTCCCCACCCCTGCCCGCCACCCACCAGCTGCTGCCTTCGACAAGGGCGGGGGTGGCCCAAGACGAGCTGCTTTGCGCATGAACTACAAAATATCCATATTCTTCCAAGACAAGTGAAGCAGAAAGTTGCATCATCCTGCTCTCCCACCCGCGGAGGGGCTGCTTAGTCTCGAGTTCAAATCTATGGCATGAGCAATCGCGCTTGGCGGGGAAACACCCCCCCCACACAGACGGCCTTGGCCTGGCTGGGCCGGTGCCCGGGCTGCTGCAAGTGCAACCCCTTTTCCGTACGGGGAGGCCTGGCTTCCTCCGGAGGGGTGGTTGGAAGGGGTTGGGTGAGGGGCAGCAACCTAGAGAAATAAGCACAATCTCCGTCTTAAGAGAACCTCGGATCCGTCTGGGTGTTAAGGTAGCCTCGGTTTCCACTGCAACCCTCTGTCCCTTGCGTGGGTCCCCTACGCCCAGTGGTGGGATTCAACCGGTGTAACAACCAGGTCGGTGAGCTGCGCGTGCACTGCGTTTGAAAACCACAAATCTTCAGCTCTAAAACTAACCTGCTGCAGCCCCCGGTGAGTAAAACAGCTGTGCTGCCAAACAGGGAAATATAGGACTAGCGCTGGGGTGGGTGGCCGGAGCCAACAGATTGCCGAAACAACGGGTTCACCTGAACCGGTCCAAACCCTCTGAATCCCAACCCTGGCCTACGTCCTGTGTTTGTCTCTGGGTTTGTTTTCCATGGCTTGGTTTCCCTCCTCCCTTGGGAGATTTGTGGCCCGTGGCGAGCCGCTTTCCCCAATCAGGGTCTCCTGTCGGGATGGCGGGGGGGAGACGTCCTGGAGGTAGTCGTCCCAACGCACGCCTGAAAAACCACAAAACCATCCCCATTTGCAATACAGTCTGGGGTGAACACCAGCATTGTCGTCACCGAGAGGCATCGCCCAAGGGCTAAGATTGGCCTAAACCAGGACAAAAATCACCACCCACAGTGGGAGAAAAACAGACCTCCCCTTAAAATCCAATTTAATTTTTTTTTCCCGAGTTTGCTTTTTTTTGTTCTCAGTCTTTCGTTTTTGTTTTGGTCTTCCTGGTTATTCCTTCCGTCGCTCGTGCAAATAATTTGTCCAGCCGAGCCTCGGGATTTCCCCTTTCCATTCTTAATTGAGCCTGGCTGTGATCTTGTCATCAAAGCCTGGCTTGTATACGTTAGGAGGGTGTGCATTTTGAAAGTGGGGGGGGAAAGGAAATCCTACAGTCATAAGCCAGCATCTCGTCCCCTTTTTTTTTTGACATCCCTGGTATCTCAAGGCAGGTGACCAGAGAAGAGAGGGGAAAAGCAATCCCAGAAGGAAACTGAGTCAGGACTTGAAGGACGTTCACCCTCTTCGGGTTCTGGGAGTTGAGGTTCGCCCATCGGAAAGTTGTTGGGTTTGAAAACCGCCGCAGTAGAGCTGGTCGGTGAGGGAGGGATTTGGATTCCTCTGCTGCCGCCAACAGGAAAGCAAAATTTGCTCCCCTGAGGCAGTGATAAGTTGAGAGGGAAGAGAATGTCTCCCTTCCTCCTGGGGTGCGCGTCCCCCAAAGGATCCTGTGGGTCAGGGGGACTCCTGAGGGTGCGGAAACCAGTTCTGGTTCTCAGCTCTTCAGTCTTCCTTCCCTTCCTTTCCTTCCCTGTCTCTTGCCCTCCCTCTTCCCTTCCTTCCTTCCTTCCTTCCTTCCTTCCTTCCTCTTCCCTTCGTTCCTTCTTTCCTCCCTCTTCCCTTCGTTCCTTTCCTTCCCTCCTCTTCCCTTCGTTCCTTTCCTTCCCCTCCCTCTTCCCCTCCCTCTTCCCTTCCTTCCTTCCTTCCCTCCCTCTTCCCTTCGCTCCTTCCCTTCCCCTTTCTCTTCCCCTCCCTCTTTATCTTTTCTGTTCCTTCCTTCCTTCCCTATATTTCCTACTCTAGATAGCTCCCTGAGCTGGGTTATTTCCTTGCAGGTGTTTCATTACCCAAACTAGGAAACATCATCAGTGTATCTGGAGTAGCACTGATGATGTTCCCTAGTGTGGTCATGAAAGCCTGCAAGAAAAACAACCCAGCTCAGAGACCACCATGGATTTCTCATTCCAACCGGGAGCTACAACTATACTCCATTGTCGGTATTTCCTGTCCCCTCCTTCCTCTGATCCTTCTTTCCTTCCTTCCTTCCTTCCTTCTTTCCTTCCTTCCTTCCTTCCTTCCTTCCTTCCTTCCTTCCTTCCTTCCTTCCTTCCTTCCTTCCTTTCTGTTGGACTAGATGACCTACAAGATCCCTTCCAACTCTGTTTTTCTGTTATCCTTCCTTCCTTCCTTCCTTCCTTCCTTCCTTCCTTCCTTCCTTCCTTCCTTCCTTCCTTCCTTCCTTCCTTCCTTCCTTCCTTCCTGTTGGACTAGATGACCTGCAAGATCCCTTCCAACTCTGTTTTTCTGTTATTCTGCTATCCCTTCCTTCCTTCCTTCCTTCCTTCCTTCCTTCCTTCCTTCCTTCCTTCCTTCCTTCCTTCCTTCCTTCCTTCCTTCCTTCCTGTTGGACTAGATGACCTGCAAGATCCCTTCCAACTCTGTTTTTCTGTTATTCTGCTATCCTTCCTTCCTTCCTTCCTTCCTTCCTTCCTTCCTTCCTTCCTTCCTTCCTTCCTTCCTTCCTTCCTTCCTTCCTTCCTGTTGGACTAGATGACCTGCAAGATCCCTTCCAACTCTGTTTTTCTGTTATTCTGCTATCCCTTCCTTCCTTCCTTCCTTCCTTCCTTCCTTCCTTCCTTCCTTCCTTCCTTCCTTCCTTCCTTCCTTCCTTCCTGTTGGACTAGATGACCTGCAAGATCCCTTCCAACTCTGTTTTTCTGTTATTCTGCTATCCTTCCTTCCTTCCTTCCTTCCTTCCTTCCTTCCTTCCTTCCTTCCTTCCTGTTGGACTAGATGACCTACAAGATCCCTTCCAACTCTGTTTTTCTGTTATTCTACTATCCCTTCCTTCCTTCCTTCCTTCCTTCCTTCCTTCCTTCCTTCCTTCCTTCCTTCCTTCCTTCCTTCCTTTCCTTCCGTCCTTCCTTCCTTCCTTCCTTCCTTCCTCTCCCTTTTCCAGGAATGAGCCATCTCTTTTAAAAGCAATAATAAAAGTGCCCTCGGGGTCAAGAGTCATGTGGGGACAGTGGGGAGAAAGGAAGGACGGCTACTGCATTCCCACACCCTACCCACTTTGCACTTCCTCTTGCTTTGGGCCCGATGCCTTGCGCTGGCTGTGAAATTTATTCTAGGGTAGCGCCTCTGCCTCTTCCCTGGGTCTCTGCGGAGGGCAGCAACAGGGGGGGGGGGCATCTGCTGGTCAGAACAGAGACAATGGTGGGCTTTCTCACAAGAAATACGCCCCCCCCCTCTTTTCATGCAACCGACAAACCCTCCAAACCAGAGGCTCCCATTTTTTCCATCTTGGAAATGGCAATAAAAAAATTCAGAATTGCCCATTTGAACTGGTAAAAGATGGCACTTAAGTTAACTCTCACAACAGATTCTTGTATTTGAGTAGGGTTTTTTTCCCTGTGTGTAACTCTGGGACAGCCGTATTGCACCAGAAATAATTTTTAAAAAGCGGATTTTTTTTTCTTAACTGTGGTCACTTTAAGACTTGTGAACTTCAACTCCCAGAATTCCCCAGCCAGACAGCCATAGAGGGTAACTTTCTTAAGAGAGGGTGGGTATGCAGTAAGCATAATATATCTTGACTTTGGCAAATTGGGGTGTGGGGGGGAAAGAGCTGGCTGGGGAATTCTGGGAGTTGAAGTCCACAAGTCCTAAATCGGAGGTCTCCAACCTTAGGCACTTGAAGATGTGTGGACTTCAATTCCCAGAATTCCCCAGCCAGCCATGGAGGGTAACTTTCTTAATAGACGGTGGGAACGCAGTAAGCGTAATATATCTCGACTTCAGCAAAGTAAAACAAAAAAGAGCCGGCTGGGGAATACTGGGAATTGAAGCCCACCCGTCTAAAATGTTGCTGAGGTTACTGACCTCCATGTTGATTGGGGAACCATGGGAGTTGAAGTCCACCTGTCTTAAAGTGACAAGGTTGGGAAAAAAAGGTGGATTCAGCTTGGCCAAAACCCTGCGGAGAAACCTTCCTTCTTAGTATCTTACGTCTCCAGTCTCTAATCTGCATGTACCCCCACAACCATTTTCCAGGTGAGACCACCCATCGCACCTGATTCACAAACCACCTCTGCTCCTCTTCCTCGCCATCCAGATTGGGGGGGCTGGCTGTTCTTAGCAAGACACCCCACCCCCCGTTTTCTGGAGCGTTCAACTTTTTGATAGCTAGGAAGAGTTTCGGCAAGTTCAGGAGGTAGCTCGTGATAGAGCTATTAAAACTGGAAGAAAAGAAAAACAACAACAACCCAGCACCAGTAGCATTTCTACCTACAGAACACAGAGAGACCCTTAACTGAGAAATGTTTTGAAAAAGAAATGTGTTTTTACAAAAAAAAAGAGTTTAAACTTTTAAAAGAATCCAGATTTGTACCTGCTGAAAGCTCAGGAACAATGCACTTTTACTGTTTGAAAAGAGGGGATTTATTGATTTATTTAGCGTATGGCAGAGGAGAGGGGAGATTTGAAGGGAATAAAATGGGATATATTCAGTTTTCAGGGGGAAATAATTCACTGTAAACCAAATGACCGAAGCCCGACAAAAACTGAAGCACTAAAGGGCTCCGGTGAAGAGGAAATGAAGAATTTTGAAAAGTTTATTCATCTCTGGAGAAGAAAAGGTGGAAGGGTGTGAATATCTCTCCCAGCTGTCTCTGGAAATTCTCAGTCACCCGAGTCATAGTTGTCGCAAAGGTGCTTTTTCAAGAGGCAAGTGGACTTCTTTTGTTTTTCCTTGAAGACGTTTCGCTTCTCCTCCAAGAAGCTTCTCCAACTCTGACCGAATGATGGAGGATGGAACAGTTTATATTCCTTGCAGTCCTCTGGTTGTTAGCACTCTCTCTGGGAGTCATTGAGGTCACTTGGGGGTTTATCTCTGCCCTCTTCCACTTTCAACAGAGTGGGGAGGGATGTGACCTCCCCCCATCTCCTGTTTACAACACAGCTCCTTTCAGCAATTCCAAGAAGGCTGAATAGAATAGAGCTGGAAGGGGCCTTGGAGGTCTTCTAGTCCAGCCCCCTGCTTCAGCAGGATAACCTATACTATTTCAGATAAGTGATTGTCTCTTAAAAACTTCCAGTGATGGATCACCTACAACTTCTGGTGGCAAGCAGTTCCACTGGTTCATTGTCCTCCCTGTTAAGAAGTTTCTCCTTCATTCCAGGTTGCTTCTCTCCTTGATGAGTTTCCATCCGTTGCTGCTTCTCCTGCCTTCAGGGGCTTTGGTAAATAAGTTGACCCCCCTCTTCTTTGGGGCAGCCCCTCAAATGCCCTCATGTCCCTCCCAGTCCTTCTTTTCTTTAAACTATCCAAACCCAAATCCTGCAGCCGTCCCACACCCCTTTGCGCTACTCGGGTGACCCTAAGGACACAGATAAAGCCTCCAAGTGGCCTCAATGATTCTCAGAGAGAGCGCTAACGACCAGATGACTGCGAGGAATATAAATCCTTCCATCCCTGCACCATTCGGTCAGAACTGAAGAAGTTTCTCCGGGGCGAGAAGTGAAAGGTCTTCAAGGAAAAACAAAGGAAGTCCAGTTGCCTCTTGAAAAAGCACTTTTGGGGGCCACGCCCAGTTAAAAGTTAGCCTTGAAGTAACCAAGCTTGCGGGGAGAGGAAAGCCTGAAGGAGGGGGGGAGGGGGGGATAAAAGAGAAGAAGTCATCCTTCCTCTTCCTCCTCTTCTTCCCTCAAGCCAAACAGCCTTCTTCTCATTCCAGTTCTATCCCCCCCACCCACCCCGCTCCAGCTGCTTCTGCAACCTGGCCAATTCTACCTGCCTGGCTGTACCTGGGGGCGGGGTGATGAGCACCGTAGTCCGGGGCCCAGAGTTAGGGATGGTGTGGTGCCGCTCCCCCTCCATCCGCAGAGACCGCTCTGGGGGAAGACATGCTTGTTAATTAATAGAATGGGCCCATCTAGCTACTTCGAGGTTCTTTTGTTTTTCTTCTTCTGGATTGTCAGGGTGGGTAGGTGGGTGGGACGGAGTGAGGGGGGGCATATCTGAACTGTTGAAATAAACAGCAGGTGATGAAACCGGCCTGGGTCTTATTCCTCGTTCCGGCATCCCTTCGGAAGGGGCAGGGAAGCCGATTTAGCCAGGGCCTGTTCTCAAGTTCTTGCGATAAATGCAGTTATAGAGAGCGGGTTCGGTGTAGCGGTGAAGGTGCTGGGCTAGAACACTGGGAGGCTGTGAGTTCTAGTTCTGCCTTGGGCATGAAAGACAGCTGGGTGACTCTGGGCCAGTCAACAGGGGGTTGGGAGTTCTAGCCCCGCCTTAGGTATGAAAGTCGGCTGGGTGACCATCAACCAGGAAAGGAAAGAGGGAGGGAGAAATAGGAAAGAGGGATAAAAGGAAAGGAAGGAGGAAGGAAATGTTAGGAAAAGAGGGAGGAAAGGGAAGGAAAGAGGGAGGGAAGGGAAGGAAAGAGGGAGGGAGGAAAGGAAGAGGGAGGGAAAGGGATAAAAGGGGGGAGGAAAGGGAAGGGAGGGAGGAAAGGGAAGGAAAGGATAAAAGGAAAGGGAGAAAAGGAAAGAGGAAGGGAGGGAGAAAAAGAGGGAGGGAGGAAAGGAAAGGGAGGGAGGAAAGGAAGGGAGGAAAGGAAAGGAAAGAGGAAGGAAAGGAAAAAGAGGGAGGAAAGGAAAGGAAAGATGTGAAGTTGCTTGAGCAAAGAAAAACTGACCTCCCATTTTCTCCTGAGATTTATACTAGGACACTGCGGTGTCCCTCCACAAACGCAGTGCGCTGCGTTTTCTCTTTCCTTTAAGTATAAACTGGACAAGATGCAAATTACCAGCCTCCAAAAAATACTCCAGCAAAAAAAAATGAAAATAAAAATGATGGGTTACTGCAGGCTGCCCAATTCCTTGAAGCCTCAAGTCCACCTGAAAAAATGAGATGGGTCCGGGCGATTAGAGACATCGTGACAAATTTAGCCTCTCAAGGTGACGCTGACCATACCAGCTTATATTGCTGCCTTTTTCATAGGGCCGGGCACATTTTTAAACCTCCATGCGCCTGCGTTTACCCTCAGTAATCAGGTCAATACAGACAGTGGTGGGATTCTACCAGTTTTAACAACCCGTTCGGTGAGCGCACGCTTCGCGCAACATTCAAAGACCGCCCTAAAACGTACCTTCTACTCCAGCGCTGGTAAGTAAAACAGCTGAGGCGTGGGAATCCGCTGTGCCGCACCTCAGCTGGGCAGCAAAACTGAAGAAATATAGGGCAACGGCAGGTGGACGGGGCCAACCGATCGGCGTTCATACCTGTTCATCTGAACCGGTGCGAACCGCTAGCAGCCCAGCCCCTGAATGCAGGTAGTCCTTGTCTTACAACCATTCATTTAGTGGGCAGGCTTTGATCACGTGACCACGGGATGCTGACGATGGTGGTTCAGTGGGGAAAAACGTTAGCCGCTTTTCCCACTGAACGATGCACCGTCACCACAGCATTCCCCGCGCCACACCACCAAAATTCAGACGCTTGGCAGTGGACTGGCCATTTGTGATGGCCACAGTGTCCTGGGGGGTGGTGGTCATGCAATCCCCTTTTGCGACGTTCTGGCAAGCAAAGTCAACGGGGAAGCCAGCTTCGCTTCACGACCGCATTCCTAACTTAAGAACTGCAGCGATCCCCTTGACAAATGTGGCAAGGGAGGTCATAAAACGGGACGGCCCTAACCTCGCTTGACAACGTCTCGCGTTAAGCCGCAGAAACACTGGGCTCGATTGTGATCGTTAAGACGGGGACTGCCTGCAATCTCTAAGCTGGCATGAAACTAACCCTTACCCTGGTTTAGCAAGTGAATTTTTTTTAAAAAAAAATGTGTGTGAAGCTGAATTTTTTGGCTGGCCTGCTTCAGGGGGAACCGACACACTCAGTTACGCTGCCCTAAGGCAGCTCTGCCGTTCAGATGCCTGGATGTGTTTCTGGATCGTGTCCTAACAAGCATCTTCATGTGATGCTCGGCTTCCTCCCCAGGCTGGAGAAGCACAGCCAGCGCACGTGTCTAAGGGCCACTGGCACTTCCTTTTGCACCCTGCAATTAACATTATTCAAAAGGAAGCAACCACAAGCATCTCGGGCACAAATTGGATGCCTTCGGCAGAAGAGGCGTTGCTATTGGCTCGTTTGGGCCATTCCTGCAAGGCAGGGTGGAAGCAGGTGTCTATCTCACCTGGAGCTGGAGGAGGAGGAGGAGGAGGAGGAAGCCTCCTTTTATTTTCCCCACGACAACCTTGTGAGCGGGGGGGTTTGGGCTGCGAGAGAAGGAACCGGCCCCTCTTAGATCGACAGATTCTGGGAAAAACCTTTGCAGGGACTCTCGTTAATCCTGGAAAGTAGAGAAGGGAAGCGGGAAGTCGTTGGAAGAAGAAATTGCACAGTTGGAGGGGCGGGGATGCTCAGCAGCCCATAGGCTGGGGATGATGGGAACTAGGTTGCCAGTCAGGGCAGCAGAACTTGAAATAGGAAATAGGAAGGCGGGGGGAAGGAAGGAAGCCTTCATGTTAAGGAAACCTCCTGATGGTTGATCCAAAGTCACCCAGGCAGCTTTCATGCCTAAGGCAGGACTAGAATTCACTGTCTCCCAGCCTGCTGCTTTCATCACTAGTCCAAACTGGCAATCCATAAAAACGGTTGGTTCAATCCAAGCGGAGAAAGTCACGGATAGACACCGAGTTGCTTAGTTTATTGGAAGAAACCAGAGGACATGTCTCAAAACAGTCAGACCATTAGAAGGAAAATGAATGCGAGCCACAAGCGTGCCAAACAACCCCCGAAACCATAAGCTGTTGTTACAAAATAAGCAAAGCGCATTGTGTGCTTGTTGTCGCTTGAGTGTGCGTCTGAATAATTGATGACTAATCCAGCTGAATGGTCTTTCTTTAACTGGTTAAACCACTTCTGGACAATAAAACCACTTCAATTTCCTTCCGCCCACCAAGGCGTGATTCTGAAGTTTTAATCTGGCTAGCATATCCTGACTCTGCATGTATTCGCTCTAAAACTTGGGTAGAAAACAGCACCTACTCTCCACCCCACCAGAAGAATGAAATATTTTGAGAGATATTAAAAAGGCAGAATATTATATTTCCCTAAAGGAGAAATGGAGAAACATGTTTTTAAAGGCAGAAAGCATGCCCCAATCTTTTTTTTTTAAATATCTTCAAAGCAGAAACTGAGCAGGCCAGCTTTTAGAAATGCAGGATATTTTGAAACAAAGGCAGAAGGGTAGGATTAGAAGCAGTTCCTCATCCAAGATCCAACACAGGACATTAGCCATTAGGCACAATAGGAATTGTCCGACACCCTTTCAGAACACCAGCCCCTTCGTTGCACCATCCCAGAGCAGTCCAAACTTCAAAGTCACAGAAACCTTGGAACAGGTAAACAATAAGCCAGAGGTTGACCAGATTAGCTCAAACACCTAGGATTTGCATTTCCTCTTTTGCCTATAGAGCCAGCTATGACCCCTACATGACCCCATAGGAATCTGACAACAGCCAATAGATAGAATACATGTTCTTGCACAGGAACAGGAAGCTCAAGTGCAAAGCCCCGAAGAAGGTATAAAAACCCACCCACTCTCAACTTCATTTTGTCAGCTGCACCAGAATCACATGTGGGTTCTGCTTCATCAATAAACCTTTCTTTCCAATCAACCTCTGTGTTGTTTCTAGTCTTCCAACACTTTGAAGCTTCGCAGTACCAACTTGTTATTGAGCGGCATAAAACTAACTTCATTTCTGTACTTGGTCTGAAATACGTTAAATGTTTTCATTATTAGTTCATGATAATAATATTATGATTAGTCCTTGACTTATGATGACTATAGAACCCACGATTTCCATTGCTAAGCCAGGCAGTCGTTAAGCGAGTTTGGCCCAATTGTGCAACTTTTACCATATCTGTTAAGCAAATCACTGCCATTGTTAAGTGAATCACACCGTCATTAAGCGAATGTAGTTTCCCCACTTGATTTTTCCTGAAAGGGCATAGGGTATAGGCATTCTGAGTATGGAGTTGGGCTAGAAAACCTCCCAGGTCCCTTCCAAATTTTGTTATACATGGCAGTTGCCAAGTGTCCCTTTTTTTATCTCATGGCCACAGGGAGGCTGATAGATAGATAGATAGATAGATAGATAGATAGATAGATAGATAGATAGATAGATAGATAGATAGATAGATAGATAGATAGATAGATGCATAGATAGATAGATAGATAAGATAGATAGATAGATAGATAGATAGATAGATAGATAGATAGATAGATAGATAGAGAGAGAGAGACAGAGATATAGATATATAAATATATAAATACAGATATATAAATATATATAGATATGTATACACACATACATATACACATAGTCATACACACATACATACATATATCCGTCCAACTCACACGCAGTGTTGATGCCCATCAAAGAAACTTTGATGTTCTTAAATTTACAGAGAAACAACACATCAGGAATGAGTGTCCATCTTTTCCCAATTTTATTTAAAGCCTGAGGTTTTAAGCAGCTGCTGCTTACGTCTGTTCATAAAAGGAGTTGTCAGAAAGGAGTTACATTCGGATGCTTGACAGCCGGTTCCTCTTTACGACGGCTGCAGTGTCACATGATCCCCTTTTGCGACCTTCTGACCAGCAAAGACAATGGGGAAGCCAGATTCACTTAACAATTGTGTTACTAATCTAACAACTACAGTGATTCACTTAACAACTGTGGCAAGAAAAGTCATTAAAATGGGGCAAAACTCACTTAGCAAATTTCTCACTTAGCAACTTAAATTCTGGGCTCAATCATAAGTCAAGTATTACCTGTATTTGATTTCTGGCAAACCACAGACTAACATAGCTCTCCTTCTACAGCAGGGGAACAAGATCATTTAAATGTGGGTTATTTAGCCCAGAATTCACCCCAAATCGCTTTCTGCCCCCCCACACCATCCCATGAGGAATAACAACTGAGATTGTGATGGCAAAATGCGCAGTGTGGAATTCATGACATTCACGTTATCCGATGTTGTTTAAAGTTTAGTACGGCGAGGAATAAGAAGCGAGGCAAACTTTAAAATGCAATGTCAGTAATTTGACATGTAAATTATAAGCATACAAATTTAATAAATAAACAGTCATGGGACTGGCATCTGCTGATTGGCAAATCCAGGTTTCGTAAAACTTATCTTCTTCTTTAGAAAGATGTTGACTCACCCAACCTCGTCTTGCTGGTAGCAACACCAGGTCCTGTTTAACTGCCTTGCTAAATTGGCCTTTCTTTCATTCCTTTTCTCAATTTCTTCCTCCCCATTTGGTATCTTTTCCATTAAAGCCGCTGATCCTACAAATGAGAGGGGAACAGAATGAGCAGAGGTGGGCTGCTGCCGGTTCGCACTGGTTCAGGAGAACCGGTAGTTAAGATTTGGCGAACCGGCAAATCCCACCACTGACTGGCCCTGCCCCTGCTTGGGTTTTTTTGGCCTGTTTTCAGGCCGTTTTTCAGACTGTTTTAGCCCGAAAATGGTGTGATGAGTGACATCACCTACCCAGTCACATGACCAACCAGCCACAGCTATCCAGCCAGAGAACCGGTCGTTAAAAAATTTGCAGCCCACCACTGAGAATGAGGAGGATGCAAAGGAAATTAAAAAGACACAAATGCACAGGTATAGAATAGGTGGTACCTGGCTCAAAAGCAGTAACTGTGAAAGCAACTGGGAGAACGAATGCGCAATCACTTTAAATATGAGACAGCAGTGTCAAAAAAAAAGCCAATGCAATCCTAGCCTGTGAATCAACAGAGGGATCAAGATCACGCAAAGTACCACTTTCATTAAAGACCACGTTATGACGGCTTGGTAAGGCCACGCTTGGAACCCTGCGTCCAGTTTTGGCCAGCACAATATAAAAAAAGATGTTGAGATTCTGGAAAGAGTAGAGAGAAGAGCAACAAAGATGATTGGAGGACTGGAGGCTAAAACCTATGAAGAACAGTTACGAGAATTGGGTATGTCTAGTAGTTTAATACAAAAAAGGGACCAGGGGGGACACGACAGCAGTCTTCCAATATTTGAGGGGCTGCCACAGAGAAGAGTGGGTCAAGCTTGTAGTGTACTCATGTACATACTTCTAATACCACATTCCTATTGGGTAGCTAACATAACTTAACGATTGGTTAATAACGACAGTTTTGGATTGGCCGCCTAAGCGGCGGGAAGTTTAAATAAATGCCATTGGTTGCGAGCGCGCAGCAGCCGCTATAAAAAGGCTGCGGCTCGACTTTAGTTGAAGTTACTGAATGCTAATAAAGAGCTGAATTCAACTCCGGTCTTCGAGTCTGCTTTGTTCTGGCGATAGAACACTGGCGACGAAGGTGGGATCGGTGGAACAAAGACCGTAAGCACGTGGCAACGACAGCCGAAAGACCCACGAGATGGCGGCAACAATTCGCCACCGCACCGTTCAACCCAGCCGAAGAAGACTGGGAGTCATACATTGACAGATTCCTGATGTTCTTAGAAAGCAACGAACTGCAAGGAATCACCGACCAGAGGAAGAGAGCCGTATTTCTAACGCATTGCGGCCCGACTATATTCAAAATGGCCAAGGCATTAGCAAGACCCAATGATGTTAAACAGATGGCATGGTCAGACCTGAATCGAATGCTGAGAAACCATTGTGCGCCTGTCGTGTCCAATCTCATTAGAAGACATGAATTCTACAAGCGCGACCAACAAGAGGGCGAAAGTATTGGGAGACTTCGTAGCAGCACTAAGGGACATTGGGGGGGCATGCGAGTTCCTCAACATGGATGAAGCCATGAGGGATCGCATAGTCCTTGGATTGAGAGACGCTACCCTACAGAGCAAACTGCTAAACCGACCCAACATTACGCATAAATGAGGCCATCGCCCGAAGCAACCGCCGATGAAGCAGCAAAGAAGTCCAGGCAAAAAATGAAGCAGATGAATACAACCAACAGCCCGAGCCAAAATAGAGAAAATAAAACAGAGGGAGCCCAAAAGCATACTACCACAACCTCTCACCATGAAGATATTGAATCATCAACCGATTCCGAAGAAGAAGACGAAGAGGTAAACAGGTTCCATTCAGAAAGAAACAGGAGAGAGAGACGAGGGAGAAAACCTGAATTTCACTGTGCGGGATGTGGGAAACCACCGAGGTCTGAATGCCGATTCTTGGATGCCACATGCCGGCATTGTGAAAAACGGGGCACATTGCAAGGGTCTGCCGAAACAAAAGAGCTATAGTCCAAAGAGACACGGCAGTACCACCACCACCACCCCAGAAACAAAGAAAGGCCAACCGGAAGTCGCTGGAGCCGAGATCATAGAAATCAATGGCTCAACGAAAAGGAAGAAACGCATCAGACAATCACTATTGGGACGGCCAGAACAACAAACACTAAGAAGGTTCAAATCAACGTCCAGATAGAAGGGGAGCCATGTGAGATGGAAGTAGACTCTGGTTCGTATTTATCAATGGTATCATGGAACACAATAAAAAACTTGATACCAGACATACAAGGAAAAGAACTCGAAGAGCAAAGCCTGATCATCAAAGACTACCAGAGTAACAAGATACCTGTGGTAGGATTGGGACATTTCAAGGTAAAGTTTAAAAAACACACCGAAATTCTCTCATTGACCATCGTTGACCAAGATCGCCCCAGCCTGCTTGGTTTAGAATGGTTCGAGCCTCTAGGAATCGAAGTGACAGGAATCAACACCGTCGCCATGACGGACTGGGAAAAAGACCTGATGGAGGAATTCCATGACGTATTCGACGGGACCTTAGGCAAGTACCGTGGGACCCCTATCATTTAGCCTAAACCCGAACATAGCCCTATCAGGCTTAAAGCCAGGCGCGTACCATTTGCATTAAAGCCTAAAATTGATGAGCAACTGAACAACCTTATCGCACAAGGGGTGTTAGAGCCAATCGACCATGCGAGATGGGAAACCCCGATTGTAACCCCATAAAACCAGACGGGTCTGTGCGCATCTGTGGTGACTATCGGCCACCCTGAACCATGCATTGCAACAGAGCGCATATCTCGTCCCAGTATTCCAACATCTGCTGCACTCATTGGGGGGAGGAAAGATCTTTGCGAAGCTCGATCTTGCGCAGGCATATCAACAGTTACCAGTTGATTCCAAGACGGCAGAGGCACAAACTATCGTAACACATAGAGGAGCCTTTAAATGCAACAGATTACAATTCGGTGTCAGCGTGGCTCCGGCGTTTTCCAAAGCCTGATGGAACGCCTCCTCCAAGGATTAAAAAGGGGTGGTTCCCTACTTCGATGATGTACTAATATCAGCCAAAGATAAAAAACAACTAAAAGACCGATTAAGGGCAGTCTTGTTGAAATTTAGAAGCCGGACTCAAAGTCAAAAAGAAAAATGCCAACTTGCCACAAATCAGGTCGAGTTCCTGTGATACCTTATTGATGAAGCAGGAATCCACCCGACAAAAAAAATAAAAAATACGAGCAATAAAAAAGCTCCCAGACCCCAAAACAAAATGGATTTGCAGGCATTTTGGGACTCATTAATTTTTATCATGTCTTTCTGCCGCAGAAGGCAACAATAGCGGAACCACTGCATAGACTCCTCGATAAAAAAGCTATCTGGAAATGGGGCCACCAAGAAGAAGCCACATTCCAAAGAATCAAGGACTTAATCACATCTAAATCTGTATTGATCCAATACAGTGACACACTACCCCTGACTGTCACCTGCGACTCTTCACCTTTCGGGCGTAGGCGCAATACTCAGCCACACACTACCAGGCGGCAGAGAGAAGCACCGATCGCTTTTATTCCAAAATGTTGTCCAAAACCGAAAGGAACTACAGCCAACTGGATAGGGAAGCCTTGGCCGCCATCTCGGGGTAAAACAGCTTCCACGAATACCTGGCTACGGTAGGACATTTTCCTTAATCATCGACCACAAACCACTACTGGGAATCCTGGCCGGAGACAAGGCCACCCTCAACATCCTATCCCCAAGAATGACAAGATGGTCGGAATTTCTGCGCAGCCTACAATTACAAGCTCCTTTATCGACCAGGAAAAGCCATACCCCACGCAGACGCATTAAGCCGTTCACCACTGCCAGGTCACGATGACGACCCAGCTCCCACCACGCATACCCTACAAATTGAAACGATTCCTAATTGGCCCATCACCGCATCGGATATAGCAAGGGAAACAGCAAAAGATGCACTGATGGCCCAAATACTGAACTGGGTAGGACGGGGCTGGCCGGAAAACAAAAAAACGGAGACTTTTAAACCGTTTAAAAACCGGCAAACTGAATTGTCAATTGAGAAAGGATGCATATTGTGGGGAGATCGGATAGTTGTTCCCAAAAAATTACAAGAAGACGTGCTAAACATGTTACACGAAGGACACCCGGGCATGGTAAAAGATGAAGTCCCTGGCCAGAAGCTACGTCTGGTGGCCAGGAATAGATAAAGACATTGAAACCTGGGTCAAAACATGCAACAAATGCCAGTCATCCAGACCCACTCCCCCTTCGGCACCGGTTCTTGACTGGGAGACACCCAGAGGCCCCTGGTCAAGAATCCATATGGACTTGCCGGCCCCACAAAAGGGTATACTTACCTGGTACTGTGGATACCTACTCCAACTGGTTAGAAGTCAGCATCATGAGTTCAACAACGGAAGCCGTCACCAAACAACTAAAGAAACTTTTCGCCACCCATGGTCTACCAGATGTAGTAGTATCGGACAATGGGCCACAGTTTACAGCCTTGGCTTTTGAACAATTCCTCGCAGAACAAGGAATAAGACATGCTCTGACAGCGCCAGTTCATCCGGAGGCAAACGGAAGGGCGGAACGCATGGTTCGTTACACAAAAGAAGCATTAGAAAAACTTGCAAACTGTAAAAATAAGAATGCTTTTAACTTTTCTTCCCTCTTTTTCCTTTTTTCTTTCTTTTCAATCTTTTCTTTTCTTTCTTTTCTTCTTTCTTTTTTTTTCTTTTCTCGTTTATTTGGGTATGTATTGTTGGTTGTTTTTAATTGTAAAAACTAATAAACTGTTTTAAAAAAAAAGAAAAAGAAAAACTTGAAGGAAATGACATGCAAGAAAAAATCAACACTATGCTCACCATCCAACATATAACGCCATGCACAGCAACAAACAAAAGCCCAGCTGAACTGTTAATGGGCAGAAAGTTGCGCTCCTATTTGGACAGACTACACCCCACTTACAACCCCGAAAAGCCACCAGACTCTTCCAGTAAGTACCGCTCCTTCTTGCCAGGCGACCTGGTATATACCTTACCGGAGAACCGTTGTGGTTCCCGGCAACAATCACACAAATTACAGGTCCCCGATCATACCAACTAGTAATAACTGACGGCAGATCGTGTAAAAGATACATCGATCAATTACGGTCACGATACATCGAACGCAACACCGACACACTCCGCAACATGGAACAAAATCTTCTACAAGCACCACCAGAAATTAATAAAAAAACCAGAGGGGGGGGGACCTTTAAATAATAAAGGAAATGAAAACCCTCCAGTAACAAACCACCAACCAGAAGCGGAAAACCCAGGAAAAAAATAAAAATTACTTACAATTAGATGAAGTCGAAAAAAGAGAGCTGAAGGAGAACCAGGAAAGAAGCAGCCAAGCCGACTCTACCTGCCCGCACACCTTGCCAGAGGAACAACAAGGACCATCCAGTCAACCCAACAAGGCACGGCGGGAGCGGCATGGCTGGGGCACCTTCCAGGAGGTTCCAAGGAGAGGAGCGGAGAGGACAGCGGGCCTGTCCGAACCGGCGGAGGCCAACGCAGAGACTGAACTGCGCAGGTCAACAAGGACTCACAAAAGCCCCGCCTACTTGCGCGACTACGTCACGTAACATTGGAGCAAACCAAGAGGGGAGGGGTGTAGTGTACTCATGTGCATACTTCTAATACCGCATTCCTATTGGGTAGCTAACATAGCTTAACGATTGGTTAATAACGACAGTTTCGGATTGGCCGCCTAAGCGGCGGGAAGTTTAAATAAATGCCATTGGTTGCGAGCCGCGAGCAGCCGCTATAAAAAGGGCTACCACGGCTCGACTTTAGTTGAAGTTACTGAATGCTAATAAAGAGCTGAATTCAACTCCGGTCTTCGAGTCTGCTTTGTTCTGGCGATAGAACAAATCTATTCTCCAAAGCACCTGAGGGCAGGATAAGAAGTAACGGGTGGAAGCTTAACAAAGTGAGATCCAACCTAGAATTAAGGAGGAATTTCCTGACAGCAAGAACAATTAATCAGAGGGATGGCTTGCCTCCAGAAGTTGTGGATGCTTCATCACTGGACATTTTCAAGAAGAGTTTGGACATCTATTCGTCTGAAATGATATAAGGTCTCTTGCTTGAGCAGGGAGTTGGAATAAGTCCCTTCCAACTCTGCAACTGTATATTCTATATAAAGCAATGACTCCACTAGAGATTTAGCACAAGAATTTTTCATCCCTTGGCTACTTTAAACTGGGCGGGTTTCAATTCCCAGAATTCCCCAGCCAGCCTAGCTGGGGACCCATCTTAAAGCATCCTGGCTGGGGAATTCTGGGAATCTGTTCAATCGTAAAGTATTCTGGCTGGAGAATTCTGGGAGTCGAAGTCACCCATCTTAAAATGCCCAAGGTTCAGAAACACGGGTTATTAGTAGGTATGTTTGCAGATTTCACAACCACAAAACCCCCCCAGAGCAATTGTTCATCACACATGCACACACCAACGTCTGACCCAGAAAAGAGGGATCTCACCGTGCATTCCCCGCTATTTCAAAAGCCCTCAGGATACGCTGGGTGTTTAAGTCCTTTGTCAGAGATCATTTCAGCTTCCAGGAATGAAATTGGCAGGAGCTTCTGCGCTGAACCAGTTTGAAGGCTTCCTGTTTACCTGACGGATGGGGTTGCTGCTGCCTTGTTCCAGGTACTCTGGTCCTGCCCTTCAAAAGCAGAACTCAAGGAGCAAGGCAGAAAAATCAAGTTTCCTCAGTTTTCCAGAGTCACAATTTCATCCTGGGCAGAGCCAGCACAAAATGAATTTGCTTTAATTTGGTAAATCTGGGATAAGGTCTCCCTGCTTGAATAGGGGTTGGACTGGATGACCTACAAGGTCCCTTCTATACTAATTCTGAATTTTTCTAATTTTAATTCTGAATTCTGTTCTATTCTATTTTAATTCTGAATTCTATTCTAATTTTAATTCTGAATTCTATTCTATTCTATTTTAATTCTGAATTCTATTCTACCGTATTCTAATTCTGAATTCTATTCTAATTTTAATTCTGAATTCTATTCTAATTCTGAATTCTATTCCAATTTTGAATTTTATTCTATAATAATTCTGAATTATATTTTATTCTATTCTGTTCTCAATTCTGTTCGCTTCTCTTCTATTTTCTCTTCTCTATTCTATTCTAATTCTGAATTCTATTTTATTCTATTCTATTCTCAATTCCGCTCTCTTTTCTTCTATTTACTCTTCTCTTCTCTATTATTTATATTCTATTCTATTCTTTAACTCCCAGAATGCCCCAGCCAGCATTGTTAATTCTGGGAGTTGAAGTCCATGCAACTTTAGGTAGCCAAGGCTGAGAAACAGTGCATTAAATATTTTTATTTCCTACCTATGGGATCTGTTCTATCGCCAAGACAAAGCAGACTCGGATACTGGAGTTGAAATCACCTCTTTATTAGCAACCAGTAACTTCAACTAAAGTCGAGCCGCGGCAGCCTCTTTTATAGCGGCTGCTCATGCTCGCAACCAATGGCATGTGTTTAAACTTCCCGCCGCTTATGCGGCCAATCGAACTAGTTGTTCTTAACCAATCGTTATGCTGTATTAACTAACCAATAGGAATGTAGTATTAGAAGTCTGTATTTGAATACACTACACCCCTCCCCTCTTGGTTCACTCCAACGTTACGTGATATAATCACGCAGGTAGGCGGGGCTCTTGTGAGTCCTAGTTGACCTGCGCAGTTCAGTCCCTGTGTTGGTCTCTACCGGTTCGGACAGGCGTGCTGTCCTTCCCGTTCTTCTCCTAGGAACCTCCTGGAAGGGTGCCTCAGCCATGCCGCTCCCGCCATGCCTTGTTGGGTTGATTGGGCTCCCGCCGTGCCTTATTGGGTTGATTGGACGGTCAGCGTGGTCTCCCTGCATTGTGTGCAGGCAGGTCGAGTTGGCTTGGCTGCTTCTTTCCTGGGGTTCCTTCAGTTCTCTTTTCTCGAAGTCTTCTAATCTTAAGTGATTTTTATTTTTCTGGGTTCGTGGTTTCTGGTTGGTGGTTTGTAAAAGGACGATTTTCATTTTCTTTATTATTTACGCCCCCCCCCCTTTTTATTATTATCAGGGGGTATTTGGGAAAATGTTTGTTCCATGTTTCGGGGAACGTCGGTGTTTCGTTCGACGTGTCACGACAGTACTTGATCGATGTGTCATTTCCATGCTCTGCCGTCCGCTGTTTCTAGCCGGTATGAACGAGGGCCAGTGATTTGTGTGATTGTTGCCGGTAACCACAATGGTTCTACGGTAAGATTTTTTGCATATACTAAGTCGCCTGGTAAGAAAGAGCGGTACTTACTGGAAGAGTCTGGTGGCTTTTCGGGGTTGTAAGTGGGGTGCAGTCTATCCAAGTAGGAATGCAACTTTCTTTCCATCAACAGTTCAGCCGGACTCTTGTTTGTTGCCGTGCATGGTGTTATATGTTGGATGGTGAGCATGGTGTTGACTTTTTCTTGCATGTCATTACCGTCAAGCTTTTCTAATGCTTCTTTCGTGTAACGAACCATGCATTCCACTCTTCCGTTCGCCGCCGGATGAGGTGCGTTGTCAAAGCGTGTCTTATTCCATGTTCTGCTAGGAATTGTTCAAAAGCCAAGGCTGTAAACTGTGGCCCATTGTCCGATAATACTACATCTGGTAGACCGTGGGTGGCGAAAAGTTTTTTAAGTTGTTTAGTGACAGCTTCTGTTGTTGTTGAATTCATGATAATGACTTCCAACCAGTTGGAATAGGCATCCACAATGATTAGGTAAGTATACCCTTTTGTGGGGCGGCGAAGTCCATATGGATTCTTGACCAGGGGCCTCTGGGTGTCTCCCAGTCAAGAACCGGTGCTGAAGGGGGCGGTCTGGATGATTGGCATTTGTTACATGTTTTAACCCAGGTTTCAATGTCTTTATCTATTCCTGGCCACCAAACGTAGCTTCTGGCCAGGGACTTCATCTTTACCATGCCTGGGTGTCCTTCGTGTAACATGTTTAGCACGTCTTCTTGTAATTTTTGTGGAACAACCACCGGTCTCCCCACAAAATGCACCCTTTTTCAATTGATAATTCAGTTTGCCGGTTTTTAAAAGGTTTAAAAGTCTCTGTTTTTTCGT
The DNA here is from genome assembly GCF_049901735.1 of Notechis scutatus. NCBI lineage: Eukaryota > Metazoa > Chordata > Lepidosauria > Squamata > Elapidae > Notechis > Notechis scutatus. Next base: position 119,600,950 of record NC_142025.1, read on the forward strand.
CTTCCGGCCAACCCCGTCCCACCCAGTTCAGTATTCGGGCCATCAGTGCATCTTTAGCTGTTTCCCTTGCAATGTCCGATGCGGTGATGGGCCAATTTGGGATCGTTTCAATTTGTAGGGTCTGTGTGGTGGGAGCCGGATCGTCATCGTGACCTGGCAGTGGTGAACAGCTTAATGCGTCTGCGTGGGGTATGGCTTTCCCTGGGCGATAAATGAGTTTGTAATTGTAGGCTGCAAGAAATTCTGACCATCTTGTCATTCTTGGGGACAGGATATTGGGGGTGGCCCTGTCTCCGGATAGGATTCCCAATAGCGGTTTGTGGTCGGTAATTAAAGAAAATGTCCTGCTGTATAGGTATTCGTGGAAACGTTTCACCCCCGAGATGGCTGCCAAGGCTTCCCTGTCCAGTTGGCTGTAGTTTCTTTCGGTCTTGGACAGCGTCTTGGAATAAAAGGCGATCGGTGCTTCTCTGCCGTCTGGTAGTGTGTGGCTAAGTATTGCACCTATTCTGAAGGGTGAAGCGTCGCAGGTGACAGTTAGAGGTAGTGTGTTACTGCATTGGATCAATACAGATTTTGATGTGATTAAGTCTTTAATTTTTTGGAATGCTGTTTCCTCTTGGTGGCCCCATTTCCAAATGGCTTTTTTATCGAGGAGTCTATGCAGTGGTTCCGCTACTGTTGCCTTCTGTAGCAGAAAGACATGATAAAAATTAATGAGTCCCCAAAATGCTTGTAAATCCGTTTTGTTTTTGGTCTGGGAGCTTCCTTTATCGCTCGTTTTTTTTTTTTTTTTGTGGGGTGGATTCCTGCTTCATCTATAAGGTATCCCAGGAACTCGACCTGGTTTGTGGCAAGTTGGCATTTTTCTTTTTTAACTTTGAGTCCGGCTTCTCTAAATTTTGCCAAAACTGCCCTTAATCGGTCTTTTAGTTGTTTTTTGTCTTCGGCTGATATTAGTACATCATCGAAGTAGGGAACCACCCTTTTAATCCTTGGAGGAGGCGTTCCATTAGGCTCTGGAAAACGCCAGGGGCCACGCTGACACCGGTGTAATCTATTGCATTTAAAGGCTCCTCTATGCGTTACGATGGTTTGCGCCTCTGCTGTCTCAGGATCAACGGGTAATTGTTGATATGCCTGTGCGAGGCCGAGCTTCGCAAAAATCCTTCCTCTCCCCAATGAATGCAACAGGTGTTGGACTACCGGAACGGGATATGCGCTCTGTTGCAATGCATGGTTCAGGGTGGCCTTATAGTCACCACAGATGTGCACGGACCTGTCAGGTTTTATGGGAGTCACAATTGGGGTTTCCCATCTGGCGTAGTCGGTTGGCTCTAGCACCCCCTGAGCGATTAGCTTGTTTAGTTGCTCGTCAATTTTTGGTCTTAGTGCAAAGGGTACCCTTCTGGCTTTAAGCCTGATGGGGGCTACATTCGGGTTTAAGTTAAATGATATAGGGGTCCCACGGTACTTGCCTAAGGTCCCGTCGAATACGTCATGGAATTCCTCCATCAGGTCTTTCTCCCAGTCTGTCATGGTGATGCTGTTGATCCCTGTCACTTCGATTCTGAGCGGTTCGAACCATTCTAACCTGAGCAGGCTGGGGCGATCTCTGTCAACAATGGTTAATGGAAGAATTTCGGTGTGTTTCTTAAATCTTACTTTGAAATGTCCCAGTCCCACTACTGGTATCTTGTTACCCTGGTAGTCTTTGATGATCAGGCTTTGCTCTTCGAGTTCTCTACGTTTTATGTCTGGTATCAAACTTTTTATTGTGTTCCATGATACCACTGATAAATACGAACCGGAGTCTACTTCCATTTCACATGGCTCGCCTTCTATCAGGACGTTGATTTGAACCTTCTTAGTGTTTGTTGTTCTGGCCGTCCCAATAGTGATTGTCTGATGCGTTTCTTCCTTTTCGTTGAGCCATTGATTTCTATGCTCTCGGCTCCAGCGACTTCCGGTTGGCCTTTCTTTGTTTCTGGGGGGGGGGGGTACTGCCGTGTCTCTTTGGACTATAGCTCTTTTTGTTTCGGCAGACCCTCGCAATGTGCCCCCGTTTTTCACAATGCCGGCATGTGGCATCCAAGAATCGGCATTCAGACCTCGGGTGGTTTCTGCCGCAACCCGCACACTGAAATTCAGGTTTTCTCCCTCGTTTCTCTCTCCAGTTTCTTTCTGAATGGAGTCTGTTTACCTCCTCGTCTTCATCTTCGAGATCGGTTGAGGATTCGATATATCTTCATGGTGAGAGGTTGTGGCAGCGTGGTTTTGGGCTCTCTCTGTTTTCTTCTCTTTATTCAGGATCGGACTGTTCGTTGTATTCATCTGCTTCCTTTTTGCTGCAGACTTCTTTGCGGCTTCAGCGGCAGTTGCTTCAGCAATGGCTTCGTTTGCGGTGATGTTGGGTCGGTTTAGCAGTTTGCTCTGTAGGGTTGCGTCTCTTAGTCCAAGGACTATGCGTTCCCTCATGGCTTCATCCATGTTGAGGAACTCGCATGCCCCCCCGCATGTCTCTTAATGCTGCTACGAAGTCTCCAATACTCTCACCTTCTAGATGGTCGCGCTTGTAGAATTCGTGTCTTCTAATGAGATTGGACACGACCGGCGCGTAATGGTTTCTCAGCATCCGATTTAGGTCTGGCCAGGCCATCTGTTTAACATCATTTGGTCTTGCTAATGCCTTGGCCATTTTGAATATAGTTGGGCCGCAATGCGTTAGAAATACGGCTCTCTTTCTCTGGTCGGTGATTCCTTGCAGTTCGTTGCTTTCTAAGAACATCAGGAATCTGTCAATGTATGACTCCCAGTCTTCTTCGGCTGGGTTGAACGGTGCAGGAGGCAAATTGTTGCTGGCCATCTCGTTGGTCCTTCAGCTATCGTTGCCACGTGCTTACGGCCTGTGTCTCTTCAATCCCACCTTCGTCGCCAGTGTTCTATCGCCAAGACAAAGCAGACTCGGATACCGGAGTTGAAATCAGCTCTTTATTAGCAACCAGTAACTTCAACTAAAGTCGAGCCGCGGCAGCCCTTTTTATAGCGGCTGCTCGCGGCTCGCCAACCAATGGCATATGTTTAAACTTCCGCCGCTTATGTGGCCAATCGGAACTAGTTGTTCTTAACCAATCGTTATGCTGTATTAACTAACCAATAGGAATGTAGTATTAGAAGTCTGTATTTGAATACACTACAGGATCCTTCTACTTTTCTGCCATGTTAAAAAATATAGTCTGCAGCAGTAACTTTCTGAAATGACTTAAGGGCTTCTGGGCTACAAAATTAGCCAGAATTGCAAATTACGTTCAGAACTGAATTCAAGAAATTTTTAAAAATTGAACAGATTTTGGTGGCCACTTACTCATATTTATGACGGTTGCAGAGTCCCGGGTCACATGATGTCCTTCTGGGGCCTTCTGACAAGCAAAGTCATAAAATGGGACAAAACTCACTTAACGTCTTGCTTAGCAATATACATTTTGAACTCTATTATAGTCATAAGTCGAGAACTACCTGTAGGTAAACAGACAATACAAAGGTATACATACATACTCTGTGTGTCTGAAAAAAACTACACATTGGCCACAGGAAGGGCATCTGGCAATTAAAACACTGCTAGCTCCATTCAGTTGCAAGGGATTTGGGGGTCATTAAATGAAGATGATAGGAAGACAGTGTGTGTGTGTGTGTGTGCATGTGTGTGTGCATGTGTGTGTGTGTGTGTGTGTGCATGTGTGTGTGTGCATGTGTGTGTGTGTGTGTGTGTTACAGAATACTTGACCAACTGCAATAATTGGAAACTATTTAAAATTCCTATCTTGGCTGCACTAATTTAACCAGTAGTAGTGGAGAAAAACCCAGTCTAAGCTAATTTTAAATAAAAAATAGAAGCAGAGCCACAGATCAATGTGGGGGTCCAGCAGCAACATGCAGCTGGGGAACACCATCTCCCATTATCCCCAGCCTGGGTTGACTGGGAATACTGGGGGGGGGGGTATCATCATGGGGTATAAGTATGTGGGTATATGCATAATTCTGAATTTATTTATTTTGTTATGTTTTATGTAGTGTATATTGGAGGTGGTGACCCTTTGAGAGCTCTTTGCAGCAAAATTTCATTTTAATGTACACCGCTTAGTGTACATTCAAAGTGACAATAAATATATTATTATATTATCATTTATTCATTAAGCACGAAACAATAACAAAAACATTAATATTAATATCAATACCAAGAATACTAATAAAATGTATTGTTATAAAAACCCGTATCAACCATCAGCGCCAGTCAATTATATTTGTGATACATTTTAAATGCTCAGTTGGCTGAGTTTCATGTTTAATGAATAAAGGAGATAAATAAATGTATTATTGTTATTATTATTATTATTAATTCTCAGTCAGGAGAGAACCTGGTACAGCATATATTGCACTAAGAAATGCTGTTTGGGTTTTTGCATTAGGTTGCTTGACTGCAGATACTGGTTATGTTGTAGAAAGGGAGTCCTTGACTTATGAATGCAGCTCTCGCCTCACAATGAGGAGACTGTGAGTTTAATCCTAGGTAGAGGCTAATATTTGGAATAAACTCCCCTGCTCAAGCAGGGGTTTGGACTAGATGACCTCCAAGGCCCCTTCCAACTCTGTTATTCTATGAAACAGTTGCGACCAGAACCTGAGTTGCTAAGCAAGGTAGTTGTTAAACTGAGCTGCAACCAAGTTTGCAAAAGCCTTTTAATTCCCATTTTGTTAAGCAAATCACTCGAGCTCTTAAGTGAATCACGGAATCCTCCAGCTAATCCTCCACCGGCTTTGCTGGTGTGCCGGGAAGGCTAAATTCAACGCAGCTCTTTAAGTGAGCCCAGCCCAACAGACCGACTTCTACCTGACCAAACCTCAGCCATTCCATTCGCCTCGGCTCAAGCTCCGCCCCCTTTTTGCTTTCACCACCCATTAGCGGCATGCAACCCGCTTTTCCCGCCTAAAGAAAAGCGCGCGAGTAAGGGGAGGCGTGTCCTCGTCGTCGTCCCTCCCCCCCCGCCCCCTTTCTGATTGGACAAGAACGGGGGGTGCGGCTGCCTCGCCCCGCTCCTCATTGGATGGAACGTCCAGAGGCGTGGCTCGGGAGGGCTCCACGCGACTATATCAGTAAGAGGGCAAGCGAGCGAGCGCGTTCGATTAGTGGACTCGGTTGCGGCGGCGGCGGAGGAAGAAGCATGGCGGAGGCTGCGGGTGCAAGCGAAGCGATGTCTGAGCTGGAGTGCGGCATCTGCTGCATGCCCTACGACTGCTGCGAGCGAGCGCCCCGTCAGCTGGGCAGCACGCGGGGCTCCTGGAAGCCCTCGTGCTGCCGCCATGTGATCTGCACCGCCTGCATCTGCCGGCTGGCCCGCGAGAGCTGGTGGGAGCAGGTCATGTGCCCCTACTGTCGGACCATCACTTCCCTCCGCGCGGGCAGCAAGACGGTGACGGCCGGCCTGAGGCGCTACACCGGCGGCTGGAGGCGGCGGCTGATCATGCCGCCCATCGTCAGCGAACTCTGGCAGCAGGTCATGCTCCAGAAGCGAGAACAGGACCATCCCGCCTGTCTGGAGAGCTTTACCGAGGACGACGACGACGACGACGACGACGAGGAGGAGGAGGAGGAGGAGGAGGAGGAGGAAGAAGAGGAAGAGAATGAGAATGGCGAGGTCATACAATGGCGCCCCTGGCGGACGCTAAAAAACTCCTAAAGGGAGGAGGAGGCCAAGCGCATGCGCGCGGTGGGAGAGGGCGGGTACGTGGTGGTTCCGGCTCCACGTGGCGGAGACAGCAACCAATCAACTGTGAGTGACCTTCCCGAGAGAAGGGAGGCGGAGGGGGGAAAATAACGCTGGCTTGCATGAGGTTGACGGGCTGCCGGGTGCGTGCAGGACGCGTTTTGCGGAGGGAGCAGTTTGCAGCACCCCAAAGCCCTCGAACCTGGCTTGAGCGCCCCCTCGATGTTAGCTTGTTGGAGCTTTTGTGTGCAGCTCCCAGAATTCCCCAGCCAGCTCTCTTCCCCCCGCCCCGCTTGTGCTGACGTCAAGGTCTATTACGCTTACTGCATGTCTGCCGTCTCTTTAAGAAAGTTACCCTGCATGGCTGGCTGGCTGGGGAGTTCTGGGAGTTGAAGTCCACCTATCTTAAAGGGGCCCAAAGTTGGAGAGCCCTGAATTTAAGGCTTGTGGACTTCAACTCCCAGAATTCCCCAGCTGGCTCTCTTTCCCGCCCCCACTTTGCTGAAGGAATTGCAGGCTTTCTTCTCTGTTAATGTCAGTCATTCTCTTCCCTTAGGTTCGGGAATGAAGGACTTGGCCCTCGTGACTTGCTATGTCGTCTGAAAAGCCATGGTCACTGTGCACGGACAAAAAGTATTTTTGTGGTCAATTTGTATCAAGGGGACTGGCTATCTGGAGAAGGTAGCTGCGTCCTCCCAGGATGTTGTCTTTTTGGGTTACTAGGGGGCCAATGTTGACAGTGGCCCAAGAATGGACAGAAATTATTTCACCACTTCTCACTGTGAAATACAAGTGACTGCAGGAGTTCCAGCAGAGGAAATTATTCTGTAACACGAAGAACATTTAAAACATTGTGAAGACTTAATTTATATTAATAGTTGCCTCCAGAAGCAGAATGGACTTTTTTTTTCCAGGAATCTTATTTCTCTGGTTGGATTGGAACTTTCTTTGCATCATAGACCTGAAATGGGGAAAAAAAAACATCAAACCTGACTTTTAGGAATATCTCTGGTCTGTAGGAGGAGGAAACTTGACCTCTTGATCTTGTTTGGTTTCTTAGACGAGGAACTGAAATAAAATATGTCCAAAGTTTCAACAGCTCCCGAGAAAACAACTTTATTTTTTTTTCTCCCCAGAGATAAATGTTCCCTTGTGATTGTTTTCAGTAAGATCACTGAGTTGTGTCTTTTGTCAGGATATCTTTGTTTGTATGAATTATGAACTGGGAAAGGGTCCTTTTTTCTGCTCCTGTATGTATTTCCCTCTGTAGACTGAGCTCTTGTGAGATCTTGCCACTTACTTTCAAATGCTGTATATGTTTTTTTTTTTTTTAAAAAAAGAATCCATTTCTGTGAAATGTGTTTGAAAACCCTTCCTAATTTAATATTTATATCCTGCTATCATTTGGCAGCTGAAGGTATTATTGTTAATGTGAATAAACCATGATTTGGAAATATATTTTTTTGCTGGTGACATGATTGAAAGGGGTGCTGCCTCTGCGGCTAAGGCAGAAACACAACCAGCCAACATTTGTGGTTTATACAGTCAGCACGTATAACCAATTCCCCAGGCCATGTGCTGCAATGGGTTGTAACAATGGGGGGGCGGGGGAGAAAGGAAACTCTCCTAAAGGATTTTGCGATGCCGCCATCTTCCTGCAGCTTCGAGTTTGATCCAGGTGGAGAAGCCACAGCTGCAAGCTTCCTCTAGCCATATCCTGTTTTGCAAACAGCTCCCGACCTATAATCTTCCCATACCTCGCATGACCTTGCCCCGCTTTGGATGCACGGGAAGCCACTGAGTCACTACGCCGGAGATGCCGCCCTGGGCCGTTGCTACAGGCAACTTGTACATACCCCAACGGCACAAGGCACGGCGGGATGTGTGACTCAAAGCTTCTGGAGGCCAGAAAGAGCCTCTCATTTTCCAAACGGCCAATTGGGAAAACACCTTTGGGGGGGGGGGGAAACTAATTGGACAGTTAGCCCCCAAATTTGGAGGGGGGAGGGTTGTTTTTGGGGGATGGGGAAGCCTCCAGATTTCTGAAGAGTCATCTAAGCCACAATTTTAGCTGAACAAGTGAAGCGATTCCTATTTCAGAGGGTAAAAATTGTGCTGTGTCAAGTCGTTTGAATCTTCCTGGACTTGCAATTAGGGTTTACATATAATTAAGATGGAAACTTTTACAGTGAGTAAACTGGGATTGTGGCTGTAGGACATTTTACCATGTTTAACCAGTTTTCCCTGCTAGTTTTTTTTTTTTTTTTTTTTAAGTCACAATAGGCTGGCTCGTAATGTGCTAGCAATACAGGCGGTCCTTGCCTAATGACCGGTTGCTTGCTTATTGTTCCAAGTTACAAAGGCAAAGAAAGTACTTACGACCCAGGTTTTAAAATTCCAATGTTTGCCCCAGTCATCTGACGGTAGCCATTTGTTTAAGGGCGTTTGTATCGCCCCCCTAACTTAACCCTCAGTGGCTGACAAGAATAGAAACCCAATATAAAAGCCATAAAAAGCCATGATGCGTACACCCAAGGCTGCACCGCAATCAATCCAGCAGGGGAAACCGAGGAGTTCAGGAAGCAAAGGACCCAGGGAATCAGGCCCAGAAATAATAATGCAAGGGCTCTTGGAAAGTTCAACCGTTTGGGCATCCAACGCTTCAGGGGCTCTGCGTTTGCCCCCAACAAAAGCCCCCTCCCCACAGCCTCTCCTGGAGCCTCGTTTTCCCACGTGTGCCTTGTGAAGAGGGGTGGGGTGCTCTGCTCCTGAGTAGTCGGGTCTGTCTGCACTGTGTTTCGCTCTCGGATCAGGAGGAGGAGAAGTCGGTCCTTGCTCATCCCCTGAGCGAGTTCCATCTCTCTCGTGTTCATCCTCTGTCCCTGTTCCTGTCTCTACAAGCGGTTCTAATCCTGAAATGCCTCGGCCTGACTGGCCCTGCCCTTCCCCAATTTCCACCCCCCCGCCCCCTCAATCTCTCAGGTTCAAGCTCCTCTCCCCCCACAGATTCACGACGGTCCTTCAAATAACAGGGAGGAGCCACCACGGAGGAGGCTATCCCACCAGAGGGGACCCCTAACTTCCCCTGCCCTGTTGGGTCACACAGATGGAACTGCGGAAAGGGGGTCCTTCAAATTAGGACATCTGCAGTATCCTATGGTCACGTGACTCTTGATTCCCCCCCCCCCGCCCCCCTTTTTTTTCTTTTTACTGGGAAGTAAAGTAAAAAAGTAAAGTAAAACTCTGAAGACCGTTTTAAAAAATATTAAAAATATTTGATATTTGAGAAATGGTGCCAGGCACCAACGGCTAGACCTGAGCAAGCTTATTCCTTCACACGCACCCCCCAACTAACCCCCCCTCTCCCCAACTGCGTCTTTATTAGCATCCCTCCAATTTTGGGGTGAAAAAAGATTGGGGCGGAGCCAAAATGCCTCGGGGTGTTTTGTGTGTGTGTGTGTGTAGTTGCCCTAAACAGAAGAGGCAGGTGCAAACGGGGGGCTTATGTAGCCAAGGAAACAGTGCCTTTATTCTGCAAGATTTAAACAAGAAGTGACTCAAAATTCGGCAACCCATCCAGGAGTGCAGCTTGGCCTCTTCCCATCCCACCCACCCCCCAAACCCCATCCCACCCTGTTCTCCCCACCCCCCCAAAAACCGGCTCGCTTTCACAGGGGGGAGGCGAAGGGGAGTAACGGGACTTCCCCTCCCAAAGCGGGGGCATTATCTGGGCAGGCCCCCCCCCCAAAGTTCTGGCTGGAGCGGGTGGCCCGTGGGATCCCCCACACAAACTGTGGTTCGGGGAGGAGGGTCTCTGCGTTCCCCACCCCCCACCCCCGGCGGGGAGCCAGGCTCAAAAGAGGGGAAAGGGGATTAAACATACAGCATGAGTGTGTATACATTATATATATATTCATATTTATAAAGAGTCCCTTTTGCAGTGCTTCTCCAAAAATTTCGACACTGGGGAGGGGGCAGCAGGCTGCCGCCCTCCCCTGTCCAAGCCCCATGCGACCTTGGTCCTAGCTCTTTTAAGTTTGCCCTCCACCCCCACACACACACCACCCCGCGACCCGACCCGGAACCGCGAGCCAGGGATACAAACCAGCTCGGTCCTGAGTACCTCTTGGTCAGTCTTATAAGTCCACCGGGGGATAGATTTCCAGGTGTGGCCGGCCGCTCCCCGCCCCCAGCAGGAAGGGGAGGGGCTTGGGGGGAGGAATTCGAATCCAAGGCTGGGGCAGGAATCACTGGCAAGGCCCAAAGCCATTCACATAATCCGAAAATCAAAAAAAAGGAGAGGCTGGAGGGCCCCTGGGGCAGAAGTGGGGCCAGCGCAGGTAGGGGCAGGTGGCCCATCCGCTCCGCCCCTCCCCCCCCGCGGCGCCCCCCCCCTCAGTCGTCTATGCAAATCACCTCCCCGCTTTTGGCTTCTTTCTTCTCCAAGCCTTCGCCTTCCTTCTCCTTCTTCACAATCACGGGGGGCCCGTTGGCTGCAACGATAGTTGAGGGGTGGGTTAGAGAGGAAGAGGAAGAGAGGAAGAGGAAGAAATAGAGGGGGAGGAAAAAGAAAGGGAGGAAAAGAGAGAGAGAGAAAAGGCAAGAGTTCTGTCGCTTCCGAATCTCTCGGTAATTGGTTTGCCCAAAATATTTATAAATATATATATATATTTGTTAAATCTTATATCCTGCCTTTATTACAGGTAGTCCTTGACTTACAACCATTCGTTTAGTGTCCATCCAAAGTCACAATGGCACTGTAAAAAAAGGGACTTAGGACCGTGTTTCGCACTTACGACCGTAGTATCATCCCCGGGGGGGGGGGGTGTCACATGATCAAAATTCAAGGTGCTTATTTATGATGATTGGAGTCCCTTTTGCAACCTTCGGACAAGCCATTGGGAAAGCCAATGATTCACTTAACAACTGTGTTATTAATTGAACCAGGATTCTGGGATTCCCTGGCCAAATAGAGCAAGAAAGGCCATAAAACGGGGGCAAAACTCAAATGAACGACGGCCTTGCTCAGCAATGGGAATCAGTTGTGGTTGTAAGTTGAGGATTCCCTTCCTGCGCACGACATGGTGGTGCTTTCATAACTGTCTGGTTTTTGTGTAACTCCCAGCCATGCCAGCACTGACTCCCAAGCCTGCTGCCCCCTTCACCCCCAACTCACCCGTTATGAAGGAGCCAGTTGGCATTTGGCTGTAGTTGGCCCCCAAGGTGGGCAGGCCCCCGCCGGGGGTGGCACCGAAGGAGACCCCAAAGCTAGGCGGGGTGGCGTAGGGTCCCGGAGGGAAGGCCTGGGAAAGAAAAAGAAAGGAGGGGAAGGAAGGAGATAGATGAGATGAGGTGTGGATGGAAGGGAAGGAAGGAAGGAAGGAAGGAAGGAAGGAAGGAAGGAAGGAAGGAAGGAAGGAAGGAAGGAAGGAAGGAAGGAAGGAAGGAAGGAAGGAAGGAAGGAAGGAAGGAAGGGGGAAGGAAGGAAGCAAGGAAGGAAGGAAGCAAGGAAGGAAGGATGGAAGGGGAAGGAAGGAAGGAAGCAAGGAAGGAAGGAAGGAAGCAAGGAAGCAAGGAAGGAAGCTAGCTCATTAGCCACCCCGAGTCGCTGCATTACAAGATGACAAAATACATTTTAAAAAGTTTAAAAGCAAAATAAAATAATAAAATCTTAAGTTCCAATTGCCCTGCAGATGAAAAGCCAGCGGAAAGGGGCCTGGGAGTTCAAACCCGGCAAAAAGGGACTCTCCCAACCATCCTCCCCTGTTCTGCCTGTCCCTTCAGAAAAAAAAGCATTTCCAATTTGACCTTTTATTTCATTTATATGTCTTATCATTTTCTGTGCCTATTGAGTTTTCTCCCCCAGCCCAGGAGTCGGCAACCTTAAACACTCAAAAGAGCCACAAAAGTCTGGAAGCCCCACCACCCCCGCCCAGGTTCAATTCTGGAGCCAAGTGGAAGTCCTGTTCCCCCAACCATAGAATCTCCCCCTAGCGCGGCCTCCTTTTTCCTCTACCTGTCCTAATAGAAAGCCCTATCAATTGTGGAGCCGACGGGCGATGGGGAGCCGCAGCAGAGGAGATGAAAGAGCCACATGCGGCTCCAGAGCTGCGGGTTGCCGACTCCTGCCCCAGCCAAACAGGAAAAGCAGAGAAACTAAATAAGAATTTTGCAGCCTTGTTAACTAGACACATTTCACATTCAGAGAGAGAGAGAGAGAGAGAGAGAAGAGAGAGAGAGAGAGAGAGAGAGAGAGAGAGAGAGAGAGAGAGAGAGAGAGAGAAAGAAAGAAAGAAAGAAAGAAAGAAAGAAAGAAAGAAAGAAAGAAAGAAAGAAAGAAAGAAAGAAAGAAAGAAAGAAAGAAAGAAGGTTGGCATTTTACCGGAACGGTCTGAGTTTCATTCCCCTTGCTTGCTAAGCGGCTCAGGATGCTGCGCTCAGACATCTGGAGCCGGGCAGCGATCGGAGGGATGCGGGAAAGCGTGGCCGGCAGTCGTGTCACATCGGCCTTCATGTCGCTGAGCAGCTCCTCCAGCTGGTTCAGCACTGGCCCAGCCGCCCAAAAGAAGGAGGAGGAGACAGAAGAGAAAGCAAAATCCGTCAGATGACCTTTTCCTGGCTGGCTACACTTCCCGGGCACGGCCTTCCCTTCCCAATCTCAATCAGGAAGGGGATCTTGGAGGTCCTCTAGTCCAACTCCCTTGCTCAGGCAGGACAGACCCTACACCACAAGGGGCTCTTCTTAAAAACCTCTAGTGTTGGGGGCACCCACAATGTCTAGTGGCAAGCTGTTCCACTGGTTAATTGTTCTTAGTTCAGGAGGTTTGGTTGCATAGAATATAGAACCACGGGGTTGGAAGGGACCTTGGAGGTCTTCTAGTCCAGCCCCCTGCTTCGAGCAGGAGATCCTGTCCCATTCCAGACAAACAATTGTCCAGTCTCTTCTTGAAGATTTCCAGCGATGGAGCCCTTGGCTAAGTCTTTTTCCTGCCAGCCATTCTAGGGGAAGGGGCTGGACCAAGAAGGCCATCATCCACCAAGATGGGCTGCCCACCTGCCCAAAAGCAGGAAATACAGGTAGTCCTTGACTTATGGCCGTAACTGAGCTGAAAATTTTCTGTTGCTAAGCGAGACATCCATACTGCTTTTCTCGCTAACCGTTGTTAACTGAATCACTGCAGTTGTTCAGTTAATAATTACAGGTGTTAAGCGAATCTGGCTTCCCCATTGACTTTGTCAGAAGGTCGCAAAAGGGGAACCACGTGAGCCCGGGGCTGCTGCGACCGTCATAAAGTTGAGTCGGTTGGCAACCGTCTTGAATTCTGAGCACGTGACCCTGGGGGACGCTGCTACACTTGTAAACATAGAAAAACCAGCCCCTTTTCTCAGTGCCGTCGTCATTTCGGTCACTAAACAGAGACTGTTGTAAGTCAATGACTACCTGTGTCAGGATTCCGGCAGTTCCCCCCAATTAAATCCTGAGTCTCGAGCCAAACTTCCAAAACTTCAAAAGGACTTATTGGGAGTTAACATGTCCGGCACTGCCTGGGTGCAGCCGACTCTGAGACCCATCATTCATTGTCACCCTTGACCCTGGTTTCCCCCCCACCCCTCGAGGTGTATCGTAATTCACATTCTCCAATGGGACACATCCATAGCCCAGAGCCATCAATCAGGCTCTCCAGTTAGATCTTTGCTCGGCAAGAAACTTCAGTCTCCTAGTTACTATCTTTGAAAAACTATTTAGGGAATGCACTTGCGATTTCCAAGCTGCCGCACTGCTTCCCCCTCCCTTTCTGTTGGCAACTCTAAAAAGACCAGAGAAATATTTTATGAGTTGACAACCTGTAATTTTCTTTGAAGGGAATTCAAGGCTAAAACGTAGACGATACTCACGTGAGAATGGTGAAATTGACGAGAGAAATTGACAGGGAAACAAAATGGAGATATGTTCGAGAAATGCACCAGCATTTTGTGCAGCACTGATTGTCTGTCTGTCTGTCTGTCTGCCTGCCTATCTTATCTATCTATCTATCTATCTATCTATCTATCTATCTATCTATCTATCTATCCATCCATCCATACATCTATCTATGCCTACCTGCCTGCCTATCTATCTATCTATCTATCTATCTATCTATCTATCTATCTATCTATCTATCTATCTATCTATCCTACCTATCTATCTATCCTACCTATCTACCTACCTACCTACCTACCTACCTATCTACCTACCTATTCTCTCTCTCTCTCTCTCTAGTATATTCAGATAGATACGTGTATATGTATATATGTGAGATGTGACATTGCGATGGGCACAACAGTGAAATCGGGACAACTCACAATATTCAGTGAACACAGGCCAGGCAGACTGGAAGGGCACCCAGCTAGATATCCCAGAAGCACCTGGTTTTCTAACCCAACACTATATTTCCAGCCGTTTGATGTTTGATAGCAAATATGTTTTTTTTTTTCTACCCCGAGATGCTCATTCGAGTTGTTTTTTGGGGTGGTGGTGGTAAGAGTGGCTTTCATCAAGCGAGGGAGGAGGAGGAGGAGGAGGAGAAAAATTCAGGAGAGGACGGAGATTTCTCCGGAGATACTTGTGGGATACTCGGCAGAAGCACACAGAGAGAGCAAAGATACACAGTGCAGGACCAAGGAAACAAACCACACAACCGTGGCTTTGCTCAGCACAACAGCACTTTAATGGATTCAGAGGAGGAGGAAGCGGGGCAGGGGTACAGAAGGATCACACACAAGAGGCCGGGGGGAGGGGCGTGTGGTTGGGTGGGGGGGAGGGTGGGGAGTCACGTGGACCGTCCTCGCCGCGCCCGCCTACCTGCCCGCCTCTTACCCTTGTGCAGGACGGCGTTGGCGGGCTTGTTGCCGGCCAGAGACTCCTTGGACAAATGCTGGTGGCTCTCGGCCAGGCACTCCACCTCGGCAAAGCGGGTGTTGAGGGCCATGGCCGGGTGGCTGGGGTCCTGCGTCATGTTCAGGTAGGCGGCCCGGCGGAGCTGCTCTTCGATCACCAAGGCCTGTTCCAGGAGCTGGAATTGTTTTATTTTCACATTTTAATGATGTTTCACAATTCATTTTTAATGTATGCCAATTAGTGTACATTCAATGTGAGAATAAAGTTATTCTATTCTTTTCTGTTCTATTCTATTTTATTCTGCTCTGTTCTATTATATTCTATAATCTGTTCTGTTCTGTGTTCTGTTCTCTGTTCTATTCCATTCCATTCTTATTTTCTATTCTTATTTTCTATTCTATTCTATTCTGTTCTACTCTACTCTACTCTACTCTACTCTACTCTACTCTACTCTAATCTAACTCTACTCCATTCCATATTTTCTATTCTGTTCTATTCGAAGAAACAAGGGATGAAATGGTGAGAAGACGGCAGGCAGAAATAATTCCTCCCTCAGAACCTGAGGAGGCCTGCTCCCTTCCTCTGCTCCCCTAAGAGGATTCGCACCTTGAACCTTCTGGCCAGGAACTTGTTCTTCATCTCCAAGAAGTTCCCCTTGTTGGCTTCACTCTTGAAGGGCTCATTGATGATGGCAAACTGGTTGTCGTTCTGAATGTCCTGCCAGCGAGCGTAGCCATGTCTGCCGGAGGGGTGGTGGTTAAGGAGTGGTCCACTTGTGGCGAACAGGAGAGGCCCGAGGAGCTCAGAGTAGGGGATCACCCGACCCCCCTAAGGCCAGATCGTTGTTTTTTTCAGCCAAACCTCACTCACACACACACACACACACACTGCTGGCCGGGTAGACTGAAGAACCTACAACTTTGGAAAAGAAGACAAGTGTGTGTGACTTTGGGCCAATGCTTCTGACACAAATAGAGACCTTAAGACTGTTGTCCCACCTTAGGCATGAAAGCTGGGTGGGTGACTTTGGTCCAATCACCGGGAGGCGGTGAGTTCTAGTCCCACATGCATGAAATATGGCTGGGTGACTTTGGGTCAGTCCCTTTTTCTCAGCCCGTGGATTTGCAAGCGCTCGCCCGGTTCTCTCTCAAGAGGGTGTCCTTTAACGGTTTGACAGAGTGGGAAGGGACCTTGGAGGTCATCTAGTCCAACCCCCTGCCCAAGCAGGAGACCCTACACCATTTCTGACAGAGGGCAGTCCAGTCTCTTCTTGGAAGCCTCCATGGATGGTGAAGCTCCCACAACTTCTGTTCCATTGGTTCTCACTGTCAGAAAATTTCTCCTTATTTCCAGGTTGAATCTTTCCTTGATCAGTTTCCATCCATTATTCCTTGTCTGGCCTTCAAGTGCCTTAGAAAACAGCTTGACCCCCTCCTCCTCCTCTCTGGGGCAGCCCCTCAAATATTGGAAGGCTGCTCTCCTGTCTCCCCTGGTCCTTCTCTTCCCTAGACTAGCCAGGCCCGGTTCCTGCAACCATTCATTGTATGTTTTAGCCTCCAGTCCCCTAATCATCCTGGTTGCTCTTCTCTGCACTTTTTCTAGAGTCTCAACATCTTTTTTATAATGTGGTGACCAAAACTGGATGCAGGACTCTAGGTGTGGCCTTACTAAGGCTTTATAGAGTGGTATTAGTACCTCCCTTGATCTGGATTGTATCCCTGTGTTAATGCAGCTTAGGATTGCATTGGCTTTTTTGGCTGCTGCTGCACACGGCTGGCTCCTATTTAGCTGGTTGTCCACTAAGACTCCAAGATCCCTCTCACAGCTACTGCTACTGAGCCTGGTTTCACCCAGTCTATGTGGGTACTTGTGGTTTTTTCTTGCCTAAGTGTAGGACTTTCCTTTTCTCTACATTGAATTTCATTTTGTTAGATACGGCCCAGTGTTCTAGTCTGTCAAGATCCATCTGGATCTTGAGCCTGTCTTCTTGGGTGTTGGCTATTCCTGCCAGCTTAGTATCATCTGCAGATTTGGTAAGTGTAGTGTCTCCTGCTTGGGCAGGGGGTTGGACTAGATGACCTCCAAGGTCCCTTCCGAATCTGTTAAATCTATGTTTTCCCTCATGTAGGTTGCTTTGTCCCCTCTCGCTCAGGTCTGTTCTCCCTCCTCACCCCGAGTGGCGGGCGTGTGCACCCACACACTATTTGTCGAGCCAAAGGATACAGGACGATGCCGGCCAGCAGCCAGTAGTCATGTCGGCGGTGCCAGATTTCGTTCAGCTTGCTGGAGGAGATGGCGGCTCGCTCTTCGTTCTGCCAGAGGGTGTGGAGTTCTAGCCGGAGAGATGGGAGAAAAACCAGGTAAAGCAGGTAAAGGTAAAAAGCAGGTAAAGCCTCAGTTTTCCTCCCCAGGAGGTTTACGGACAGGTGATACTGCCAACAATCCCGCATCCACAAGGAGCCTCGGTGAGCAGTGGTTAGAGCGCAGTACTGCAAGCTACTGTCACTGCAATTTGGCAGATCGAATCCCACCAGGCTGAAGGTTGACTCAGCCTTCCGTCCTTCCGAAGTGGGTAAATTGAGGACGCAGGTTGTTGGGGGAAAGAGGCTGGCTCTGTAAACTGGTTAGAGAGGGTCCTTCCTTCTTCCTTCCTTCCTTCCTTCCTTCCTTCCTTCCCTTTCCTTTCCTTTCCTTTCTTTCCTTCCTCCCTCCCTCCCTCCTCCTCTCTTTCCTTCCTTCCTTCTTTCTAAAGGTTGACTCAGCCTTCCATCCTTCTGAAGTGGGTAAATTGAGGACCCAGGTTGTTGGGGGAAAGAGGCTGGCTCTGTAAACTGGTTAGAGAGGGTTCTTCCTTCCTTCCTTCCTTCCTTCCTTCCTTCCTTCCTTCCTTCCTTCCTTCCTTCCTTCCTTCCTTCCTTCCTTCCCTCCCTTTCCTTTCCTTTCCTTTCCTTTCCTTTCTTTCCTTCCTTCCTTCCCTTCCTTCCTTCCTTCCTCCCCTCCCTCCCTCCCTCCTCCTCTCTTTCCTTCCTTCCTTCTTTCTAAAGGTTGACTCAGCCTTCCATCCTTCTGAAGTGGGTAAATTGAGGACCCAGGTTGTTGGGGAAAGAGGCTGGCTCTGTAAACTGGTTAGAGAGGGTTCTTCTTCCTTCCTTCCTTCCTTCCTTCCTTCCTTCCTTCCTTCCTTCCTTCCTTCCTTTCCTTTCCTTTCCTTTCCTTTCCTTTCCTTTCCTTCCTTCCTTCCTTCCCTTTCCTTTCTTTCCTTCCTTTCCTTCCTCCCTCCCTCCCTCCTCCTCTCTTTCCTTCCTTCCTTCCTTCCTTCCTTCCTTCCTTCCTTCCTTCCTTCCTTCCTTCCTTCCTTCCTTCCTTCCTTCCTTCCTCCTCCCTCCTTCCCTCCCTCCCTCCCTCCCTCCTCCTCTCTTTCTTTCCTTCCTTCTTTCTAAAGGTTGACTCAGCCTTCCATCCTTCCGAAGTGGGTAAATTGAGGACCCAGGTTGTTGGGGGAAAGAGGCTGGCTCTGTAAACCGCTTAGAGAGAGATATAAAAGCACTATAAAGCGGTATATAAGTCTAAGGGCTACTGCTGTTCTTTCCCCACCCAAGACTGAATTTACCTGGTTCTCGACTTACGGCCACAATTGACCCCCCAGTTTCTACTTGTTAAAGCCAGCTTTGTCCCGTTTTTCCACCCTTCTTGTCAACATTGTTAAGCAAATCACTGCAGTTCACAAAGCGGTCGTTAGGTGAATCTTGGCTCCTCCTCCCCCCCATTGATTTTGCTTGTCAGGTGGCCGCAGAAGGGGATTGCGTATCCCTGGGACACTGTGACTGTTATAAATACGGGTCAGTTAACAAGCCTCCAAATTTTGATCACGTGACCGTGGGGATGCTGCAACGGTCATTAAGTGCGAAAAATGGCCATAAAGTTATTTTTCAGTGCTGTTGTAACTTCAAATGGTCACTCCAGGAACGGTCATAAGTCAAGGTCTACCTGTAAACATGACTGCAAGCAGGCTGCACCAGTTCTCTAGACTTCACTCCATGGCTGGTCCTCCACTTGCATCTATTATTCTATTGCTAAGTGAGACGGTTGTTAAACGAGCTCTCGGCCCATGATACGACCTTTCTCACCACCATCATTAACCAAAGCACTGCAGCCGTTAAGTGAATCACACGGCCATGGAGCGAATCCACCACAAAAGGGGTTACACAGGACCTCCCGGGACACTGCGACCCTTGTAAATACCCGCCAGTGGCCGAAGCATCCGGAGTTTGATCAGATGACCATGGGGGGGTGGGGGGAGAAATGCTATGGCGGTCATAAGTGGGAGCACCAGTCTTAAGTCCCTCTTTCCAGCATTAGCCTAACTTGGAACCGTTGCTAAACGAATGGTTGTTAAATCAAGGACTTGTCTCTGAGATAACTTCTGAGATATAGGATCAAAGGTGGGGATTCAGCCAGTTCGGAATATGGTTCTGGTGTTACCAGTAGTGGAAATGTTGGCCAGTTTGGAGAACCGGCAGATACCACTAGTGGATTTGATGTGAGTCATCGAACCGGTAATAACTTCTAGCTGGCCACACACCCCACAACCCAGTCGCTCGCTTGCCCGATGCTCACTCACCCCGCTCGCCTAACGCTCATCCCGCCCCGTCACTCCTTAAGGTATTATTTCTCTTTTCCCCACTCCTGACCATCAGCGGTTCCTACGATCAGCTGTGCCTGGGTTCCCCTCACTTAACTTTCTACTTCACTACTTCAGCCCGGAAGGCCCCAAAATGAGCTTAAAAAACCAGCTCAGCTCACCCCGCGTTGTCGGATGTCAGTGTTTGAGGCCTTCGTGCTTGCACACAGAACCGGTAGGAAACAAATTGGAAACCTACCACTGGATAGGATGTTCTCCCCTTAGGTTCAATTTTATATTGTTTTGGGTTTTTCTGGTTTTTGTTTTTTTTAAGATATTGGTGTTTTTTTCGCTTACCAGGCTTAAGAGCCCATGCTGAGCGGGATGGCCTTTGTGAGTCTAAATTTATTAATTAATTTGTTTGTTAAATTTTATTTGCCATCCATCTTGCTGGGCTGCTACACTTCTGAGCTGCTTACGGTAATAAAACAAAAACAAAAAAACGGAGAAATGAGAAGAATTTTATGTTATTTATCGGTAAAATTTATTTGCCATTGGAACCTCAGCTCCCCCTGGCCTGCTTACAGCAATAAAAACAGAGGAATGAAAACTATTTATTTATTTGTGGAATTTATTTGCGACCCATTTCACCCTGGCGTTGTGGCCCGTCGGAAGAGGGGGAGGGGGAGGCTGGGCCGGCTTTGGAGCCCTTGGAAAGCTCTGAGATAAGGAAAGAGCATCGGGTACGGACCTCTGCCCAGGTGGAGAGGCAGCTGTCTTTTTGGGGCCTCCGCTGAGCGAGAGGGAGGAACGGATGGGGCCCATCAAGGTGTACATACGCACAGAGAGGAAAGGAGAGGAGGGCGAAGGAAAGCAATAAGCCGGCTCTTGGGTAGAGGCAGACACAGATGATAAGGCAGCCCCTCCCTGGCTGGGAAATAAATAGGGGAGGTTTGGGA
This sequence comes from Notechis scutatus, assembly GCF_049901735.1. Classification (NCBI taxonomy): domain Eukaryota; kingdom Metazoa; phylum Chordata; class Lepidosauria; order Squamata; family Elapidae; genus Notechis; species Notechis scutatus. The sequence continues at coordinate 119,621,170 of NC_142025.1, forward strand.
GTGACTGGCTGTCACAGACAACTGTTCGCTTTTAGGATACAGCAAGGAATTTGGATTTCTTGGCTGGGTCTCTTGGGACTACCGTGTTTTCCCGAAAATAAGACCCTGTCTTATATTTATATTTATATGCATACATACATACATATGTTACATATGTATATGTATGGTATTTAGGTTTCTTCGGGTATTTTCCCACGTCTTAATATTTGTGCTTTTAATATTTTTTTAAAAGGCACAAATATTAAGACGTGGGAAAATACCCGAAGAAACCTAAACACCATACATATAAATACCCGTGAAAACATACATATAGCCAATACCTCAGCCACACATGTTCTTACGACAAAGCCAGCCAATCTGCAAACATCCACTCCACCAACCAATCGAGAAAGGACAACATAGCCAACCTCCCCACCAGTGTTTATAGGGAGACGGCAGCTCCGATCACGCACTGCTTGAAGCGCTGGCACGGAGCCGAAAGCACCAGCCTGAAGATGGCGAGTGGGACCTCGCCGAAACGTCGCCAAGATACTCTCAATCTTACACGGGAAAAGACCCGAACACGCCAAGACCTGCATACCTGTACCCTATGAAAACACACACACACACACACACGCGCGCGCCACCAAAAAAGGCACCAGGTCTTATTTTCGGGGGATGTCATCCCCTGACTAACCTCACTTGCAGACGTTGCCCCCGGCCTCCTTTTCACTGTCAAGAGGCCTACAGGAGCTTCTTCTTCTGCGGCCATCAAGGCTTCCCTGAAGGCCTCGGCAGCCGATAAGGGAGATCTGGATCGATCCGGAGCTTTTTTACCAGCTCCAGAGGCCTTCAGGAAAGCCTTGCCGGCTGCATAAGAAATGGGCCGGCGAGGCAGGTGTCGGGGTGCGTGAGGCCTGGCTACACCTGTCCAAAGGTAAGTAGTAGGGCAGCTCCCTCCCCCCATCCGCATCCCTACCCTAGCTTAATTTTTACCCGTCCGCTCTGGATTGGACGGGATCTTCATTAGGGCTTATTTTGGGGAGTAGGACTTATATTGGGCGCAGGTGTAAAAATCATGCTAGAACTTACTTTCAGGGTAGGTCGTATTTTCACAAAAACAGAGCAATTACATTTGATTTTTGTTTAGCGACATGAATAAAAAGACTTATTCCTACCCCGTTTAAACGGGGGTTTGTTTCTACTCACGAGTAAGTGGCTTATCCTTACTTGCTAAGGCTGGGTCAGAAACATCAGGGCTATACTCTATCTGCTTACAACAATAAAAACAGAGAGATGAGAAGAACCAAAAAGAACGAAAAGCCTCGAGGTAAGAAGGAGCCAAGTGATGGAACAATGGAATAAGCAATGAAGAAAAGAAAACCATGATCAGGTCTCCAGTACCCAGCCGATGTCGTACCTGTGAAGCCACCGTCCGCAATGTTGAACATAAACCGGGGTTTCTCCATCCTGTCTTCCCTCTTCCCGTTGTTCCGGTTCTCGTCTCGGAGACCGCCAATTTTAGATTCCTTGGCCGTCTCTCGCTCTGATTTCACATCTCCTTTGAAGACAAACAACTTTTTTGGTGGGGGGAGAATCTCTATAAAATGTTTCATAGGTGGGCAAAATTAGCAAAAATATTTAACAACATGTCCACCAAATGTTGGAAGTGTAGTCAGACTCCAGGTACTTACTATCATATGTGGTGGACATGTGTGACAGCAAGAAAATATTGGATGAAAATATATACATGGCTGGAAAAAGATGATTAAGCAGCATATAGATTTGAAACCAGAAATATTTTTGTTAGGTATAGCACCAGAAAGCTATGACAAAGGGACTATATACTTAAAGTTTATATGTATTGACAGCAGCGAGAATTGTATTTGCACAATGTTGGAAAAATGAGAACGCTCCATCAGATGAAGATATAATACGGGAAATGTTGGACTGTGCAGAGACGGATAGATTGACATTGAAAACAAAAAATAAAGCAGATACAGAATATTACTTAAGGTGGAATAAATTTTATGAGCGGTTAGAGAGAAGAGGTAGAAAGTAGATGAAGAAAAATTATTGCTATGTATAAATTAAACATAAACATGATTGTATGCCAATATAATCAATAGGATTATAAATAAGCTAACCTAAGTATAAGTTTGTTCAAAAACATTCTGTTGTACCACTACTATGGTTATTAGCATATATGTTACTATTTCTTTTCTCTCTCTCTCTCTCTTTTCTTTCGTAAAACAATATGCCCAGACAATAAGAGTTTGGACCAGATCTGCTTTTCCATCCCTCCGGTCTTGCTTCTTTTTCAGGATCCGTAGGTCTGCCTGGAGTGTGGACCACATGGGATCCTCCTGCAGAAGGCAGCCAATGGCGAGACGGGAAAAGGATGGGGCCGGAGGGCACAATTGGTTGTCTTGTCCTACCTATCAAAATCGTTGTTACTGCCCAGTGTTGGGGCATCCCAGCAGCCAAGACCAATTAAATCTAGATTCAGGGGTGTCCAACCTAGACAACTTTTAAGATTTGTGGGCTTCAACTCCCAGAATTCCCCAGCGAGCAAGAGTTTCCCACAATTCATAGGGCAAAAACAAACGGGGCTAAATCACTTTATTGTGTTTTTGATTGGATCACTTTCTTAATAGACGGTGGGAATGAGGTCGACGTAATATATCTTGACTTCAGCGAAAGTGAAAAAAAAACAACAGCCGGCTGGGAATTCTGGGAGTTGAAGTCCACAGGTCTAATCTAGACACTTGTCTCACAACCTCTTCCCAGCCAGGATGCAGGATTGGTCGCCCCAAAAACTAAAAAACGGCCCCTGGTGCAAATCCTGCCATTGCAGGAATTCCTTGCTCGCACATCTGCAGATCCTCCAGCACACGTTACCTTTCTTGGGGTCCTGAATTTCTCCTTCCATCTTTTCCTTGCTGTCATCACTCTCCGTTGATTTTTCTTCCGCTACCAGCTTCTCTAAATCAGCATCTGGAAACCAGAGGAGGAACAAATGAGCGAAGGGAAGAGAAACACCCACTTTGCAAACGGCCATGGGGATTTTTCCGCAGGTCTGCGGGTCTTGCTATGTTTATTTTAAAACTTTTATTTAAAATATTCTTTGTCTAATTTTGTTTTGTCTCTGTTAACTTCCCCCCTTCGGATTTTGTTTTCATCTTCGGAATAAAATAAAATTGAAAAAAAAAAAAAATTAAGTACAATTTTGTCCCAAAGGTGCTTTTTTCAGGAGGCAGCTGGACTTTCTGGTTTTTTTTTCTTTTGAAGATGTTTCGCTTCTCATCCAAGAAGCTTCTTCGGTTCTGACAGGAGAGTGGGGGAATGGAAGGATTTACATTCCTTGCAGCAGACAGCTGGTCATTTGCATCCTTTTTAGAGGGTCGTTGAGGCTGCCTGGAGGTTTCTCTGTGTCCTCAGGGTCACCTGAATGGTGCAAATGGTTCCTGTAGTCTGCAATATTTTTCCCTCTGGAAATCCAAAGGGAGTTCATCCCAAATTGTATAGCTAAAAATCTGTAGAGATTCTCAGCCATCCAGGTTGTAGTTGTCCCAAAGGTGCTTTTTTCAGGAGGCAACTGGTCTTTCTGGATTTCTTTTGAAGACGTTTCGCTTCTCCTCGAAGAAGCTTCTTCAGCTAGATAAACCCTTCCATCCAGTCAGAGCTGAAGATGCTTCTTGGAGGAGAAGCGAAATGTCTTCGAAAGAAAAAAACACAGAAAGTCCTGAAAAAAAGCACCTTCGGGACAACACCACGACCTGAATCCCTAGACTTTTAAACGCGATTTTAATACTCCAAGGTGAGCCTTCTCTCCTTCTTTTTTGAAGGGACCTTCCAGATCAACCCTTACCCAATTTCTCCTTTTCTTCCTTGACCGCCGGTTCGGCTCCAACTCCTTCTCCCTGGCCCCCATCGAGGCCTCGTCCTCAGGTTTCTTCGAAGGCTCCAGCTCCATCTTATCCCCTGAGAAGGGGGCAGAAAGGGGCTGTTCCGGCAGCGCGGGAGGCTGGGAAATGCAAGGCAGAGAACTCGACATAAGACCACAGAAGAGGGCAGGGGTCACGGAGACATTGCAGGGGTCAAGGGAAGCTCCCACGAGGAGACGCCACACGGACACAGAGGGAGCCGTGTCACAAGCGCAGGGAAGACCACCCCAACCCCCTCGGAGCCGGGAGCCCATCGTTCCGGCCTGAATACTGCATCCAATTCAGTTTACTTCTAAAAACATATGAAGAACGATTGCAGGCATTGGTTTGTCTGGTCTAGTCTAGGACACGGTGGCTCGGTGGCGTTCTTTGTCTTGGCTTCTGCCAACCGAGCAGTTCAAAAGCATATAAAAAAGAAAAGGCAAGTGGAAAAACAGGGACCCCTTTGGTGGGAAAGGAACAGCGTCCTGTGCGCCTTCCGCCGCGTTTAGTCCCGCCGGCCACATGACCACGGAGGCGTCTTCGGGCAGCGCTGGCTCTTCTCTGGTTTGCCCCCTAGAGCAGGAAACGACTGGCATGGGTGCGTGAGGGGAACCTTTAATGAAAGGAAGGACTAGGGGTGACCTGATAGCAGGGTCCCAATATTTGAGGGTCTCCTACAAAGAAGAGAGGTGAGCAACCTGGAATTAAGGAGAAATTTTCCGATTCTGAGAACAAGGCACCGGTGGAACTGCTTGCCACCCCAAGTTGTAGGGACTTCATCCCTGGAGGTTTTTTTAAGAAAAGTTTGGACAGCTGTTTGTCTAAAATGGGATAGGGTCTCCTGACTGGGCACGGGGTTGGGCTAGAAGACCTCCAAGGGTCCTTTTATAACTCTTGTTATTCCATCCGTTGATATCCTTCTCTCACTTTGGAGAACAGGTATAATATAACTGCAATAAGTCAATAAATATCAATAAAAATTAAAAATCAAAGCACTCCGGCTTGTTCAAATTCTACTTGAGGGACCTCACAATCTTTCTTTCAAACCTAATTCTGCAGTTCGTTTTTTTTTTTAAAGAAAAAAGGAAGAATGGACACAAGAAGGGAAGGTTGTTTAGTTTTAGTTTAGTTTAGTTCAGTTTAGTTTCTTGTCACTGCACCTCCTTCAATGAAATTAAATACCATCTTCAGTGTACATTATGACTGAAAACAAACACAAACGCACAAACCTTCACATTCTATATACTGAATTGAAAACCCCTAACATTGCATTGTATTGTTAAAATGTCGTTAAAATGAGAGCAGGGAGAAAGAACGATAGCCAGGAACCTAGCAAAATATTGCTACCCACACCAAGACGATATTCCCTAAAATCTTTCCGAAAAGATTCCCCTAAGATCGGGCACTGGAGTCAAGTTACAAACCTCGGTCTCCATTTTCTCGCTGCCTTTGGCTTCCTTCTCCAACTTCTCCTCCTTGGTCTCCACATCCTCCTTTTCGGCCGCAGCACCCCCGTCGCCTTTGTCACTGGGGGCTGGAGTAGCTGAAAGGAACAGAGGACACGATGATCTGCCTTCGGTTTTTATGGACCATCCCAACAACCTGTTCTGACCTAGGCTTCCCCAACAGCCCGAAGTCGACTCCTCGTCCCAATAAAATCCCTTTTATTGAGCGTACAGTGAATTCCTCTCCAGCAAAGTCCTGGCAAACAGTCAAAAAGCCCCCTCCCCTTTTGCTTCTCTTTATTCCCTCTGGGAGGGGCCATTCACTGTCCACCTGAGCCTTTACTCCTGAGTCGACCCTTGTTCCTTAGCTGTTCCCTTCTCCTGGCAGCTCTGTGCATGTGCACACTGGGAACAGGCTCCAGCTGTTCTTCTTCCCCACTGATCTCCGACTCCAAAGGCAGCTGATGACTGTCGGAAGGCCCTGGCCCCATCTCTGCCCCCAATGCAGAGCCCTCCTCAGAGCCTTCCCCAGACTCCAGGACTGGCCCATGTTCCTCCCTAACCTCCTCACTGTCCGAATCTGCTGCCAGCTCCGCTGACTGCTGGTGGGCCACAACACAACTAATTGTCTGGACTCCTGCCATGAAGGAGGTCCCTTCCAGCCCTAGGATTCTATGGCCTTCCTTTCCTTCCCCAAAGATCTAGCAGCCTGCCTTCGCTCAGAGCTCAGCCGCCCTCCTGTCACTTCAAAATCGATTTAACGGTCTTTGTATTTTATTTCACAAATGGGCAGCTAATCCTCGACGTACAAGAGTTCATTTAGTGACCCTTCAAAGTTAACAACGGCACTGAAAAAAAGAGACTTATGACCATTTTTCACAGTTACAACTTTTGTAGCATCCCCATGGCCGTTCAGATGCTTGGCCACTGGCTCATATTTATGACGGTCCCGGGATCAGCGATCCCCTTTTGCGACCTTCTGACAAGCCAAGTCCAGAGGGAAGACAGATTCACTTTACAACGGTGTGACTAATTTAGCAACTGCAATGATTCGCTTAATTATTGTGGCAGGAAATGTCGTAAAATGGGGCAAAATTCACTTAACAAATGTCTCGCTTAACAACAAATATTGGGCTCCATTGTGGTCGTAAGCCAAGGGCCCGCTGTACACGGATGCTGACTTCCTAGTGGCCGGGGCACAAAAATACACATAAATCAAAACCGTACAGTGTTTTGCGTTGAATCAATCAAAATTCAATTTAACATATGCTGCTGATACAGGCAGTCCTTGATACACAACTATCCATTTAGTGACTGTTCAAAGTTACGACGGCTCTGAAAAAAAGCGATTTTTATACTTATGACTGTTGCAGCAGGCCCACAGTTCCCGTGATAAAAATTCAGATGCTTGGCAACTGACTCATGTTTATGACGGTCGAAGGGTCCCGGGATCATGAGATCCCCTTTTGCGACCTTCGGATGAGCCAAGTCAATGGGGAAGTCAGATTCACTTAACAACTGCAGTGACTCACTTAACAACTGTGGCAAGAAAGGTGGGGCAAGATTCACTTAAGAACTATCTCACTTAGCAGCAGAAATTCTATTGTGGCTCCATTGTGGTCATACATCGAGGAACACAGTCCCCTTCGTAAGTTCACTGTTTCACTTACTAAGGATTCAACCTGAAACCCCCCATGGCATAATTCTAGAAATTATTTAAATTAATTTCTTTTGCACAGGTGCTAATTTAGAGCAATTCACCCCAGGATACTAGCAACATGAACGGAGTGGTGTGGTGGCCTAGAGGTGGGAGCTCTCGCCTCACAATCAGGAGGCTGTGTGTTCGATCCTGGGTAGAGGCAGATATTTCTCTGGGCACGGTGAGAATATATCTGCTGAACAAAACTCTGCATTGGCGACAGGAAGGGCATCTGGCCAGTAAAACACGCTGCTAGCTTGGTTCAGTTGCACAGATTCCATCCCTGCAAAGGATTATGGGGGTCGCTAAATGAAGACGATGATGATACTAGCTGCCTCTTGAAAAGGCAGCGATGAAATCCTGAACAGAAATCACACGCAGAGATTCGGCCTTGTCCATTTCGCCTGCCTTGAATAGGGCTGACAGGTTCGGGGGAAGGGTCCCCGCCCCAGTGGTGGGGTTCAATTTTTTTTTTACTTCTGGTTCTGTGGGCATGGCATGGCATGGTGGGTGTGGCTTGGTGGGGAAGGATACTGTAAAATCTCCATTCCCTCCCTACTCCTGGCGGAAGGTTACCACCAGTACTTCCAATGACTCAAAATTTCCACTACCGCTTCTCCAGGACTGGTCAGAACCTGCTGAATACTACCTCTGCCCGCACCTTGTGACAGGTTCTGTCCTTTGGCTCCATCCGTGATGGATAGACCTACCTGGCTTGGAGGTACAGGGCGTGTTGGTGCAGCTGGGTTCTGGGGTGGTGGTGGAGGTTTTGATGGTGGGGGACGAGGCTCGGGACGACTTTTTGGAGTCCGCACTGGGGTCGGGCATCAATTCAGGCATGCTCCAGCGTCGCGTTAATATGTTCAAACTCTTGTACCTGTCATGCAAAACAACACACACGTGCCCCCCCGTGAGCAATTTTAGTTCGCAATAACAACGGTTACAAAAATAAAACCATTCCACGGAAGTAGAAGAAGCCTACCCTAGCAAAAAAAAAAAATTTGGGTGGGCATTTGAGAGAACGTCCAAACGAAGAAGCACATTGTTTAGAGCAGGGGTGTCCAATCGTGGCAACTTTTAAGATTTATGGACTTCAACTCCCAGAATTCCCCAGTCAGCCATGTTGGCTGGAGAATTCTGGGAACTGAAGTCCACAAATCTTAAAATTACTAAGATTGGACGCCCCTGGTTTTAGAGAGATACCTCTGGGGTAATGGTTTAAGTGATGGCTTAGAAACCTGGAGACAGGGAGTTCTAGTCTCACCTTAGACATGAAAGGCAGCCAGGTGATTTTGGGCCAGCCACCAGGAGACTGGGAGTTCTAGTTCCAGTTTAGCCATGAAAGCCAGATAGGCGACTTTGGGCTTGGCTCCCTCTTTCAACACAATCCCCCTCACAGGGTTGTGATTTGTGGGGAAAATAGGAACAAGGAGGAAGGAATATTAGGTATGTCCACTGCTTTGAGTTGTTGACCTAAAATAATAATGGCAAGATAGGAATAAATCTACTTTACCAATGTACAGGTTTATGAAGGGGGCCCTTGTATCGAAGGCCTCCAGGCAAAGGGGCTCCACCGCCCCCTTCCCCAAATCCTCAGAAGTAACTCAGAACACCTTCATTTAAACTGGGTGTCAGCAACCTGCGGCTCTGGAGCCACATGAGGCTCTTTGGGCCCTCTGCTCTGGCTCCTTGTTGGGTGATCCCACCACTGGCGGGCCTCGCCCCTCCCTCACACCCTTCCCTCCCAGTCACTCCTCGCCTGCCCTGAGAAGATAAAACACAAAAAAACAGAAATGGGAGGGGAGGGAGAGACCCATTTCCCACAGAAAACACCCGGAGTAGGCATGATGAGGGTGTGTATCATAGGACTGGGCGGGAGTGACATTGAGCTGGCCACACCCACCCAGGTTTTGTGGTTCCCTGTGTTTCCTTTTCTGTGGGGAACGGATCCAAATGGCTCTTTTGAGTGTTGGAGATGGCAGACCCCCCGGTTTAAGCCAACGTGTCCCAGGGGTCGGGCTGCTACTGGTTCACGCCATTTGGGCGTACCGGTACAAATGGCAAGGAGTCGGCCCCGCCCACCCCACCCTATCCTGTCTTACATTTCCTTCTTTTGTACCTCAGCTGTTCTACTTCCCGGGGAAGGCTAGAAGATGAGCTGGAGAGGTTCAAAGGGGTGTCTACTGAATGCTGCGCACGCGTGTGCAAAGGCACCCAGAACCGGTTGTTTAACCGGTTGCAGCCCACCACGGGACCTGGCCTTCATTTTTTTTCCCTTGGGGAAGGAAGCCGACTGCCAAGGAATGAGTAGGGAGGCACCGGATGATGCCTGCTTCCTCCTTGTTGTGGTTCGCCGGCAGCCGGTGCAGAATGCAACGGAGTCGGACAGTGAGGAGGAAAGGGAACCAGTCAGGGAGTCTGAAGAGGATTCGGACGAGGGTCCTGCGTCCGATGCAGGGATGGGGCCAGGACCATCTGGGAGTGGGGTGCTGCCTCCGGAGCCTCCGGAGTCTGGCAGCAGCGAGGCAGAGGAACCAGGGGAGCCTGTTCCCAGTGCGCATGTGCACAGAGCTGCTGGAAGGTGAGAGCAGCTGAAACAAAAGGGGCGACTCGGGAGTAAGGCTAGGAGGTGATTGCCCCTCCCACAAGGGATAAAAGTCAGACCTCAAATGATGACACCTTTGCAGGAAGCAAAGGAGTTTGATAGATTCCGAGTCCTCCTTGAAGCTCTGTGGTCGGTTTTTTTTCTGCTACTTCGGTTGGTTTCTGTTACAATTAATTTGGATACTTCTGTTTTTGGCAGCATTCCACAGCACTGAAAGGCGTGTGCTTATCTTGGGGAACTGTTTAAGATTAGTTCTGGCTGGGAATGAAAGCAATTCCCAGAGTTGCATTAAAATAGGTTTTGCTTTTAAAACAAGTTTTGTGTTTCATTACGTTTGTTGAAGCCTGGGGTCAGAACGCTCCTGGCCCATCCACCTTGGCTGTCCTACAGTTCCATACCTTTTTTTTAACCAGAGACATGACTCCTATCCGTGTCAGGACCTGCTGCCTGGAGAGACCCTCCCGTGGCACCCCGTCGGCAAAAGTCTCTGAACCATCCGCCCCGGGTTCGCAGAGGTGCCTCATGAACAGAGAAACGTAGGCCCTGGGGAGACAGAAAGTCCATCTTTACCTCTTTAGAGGAAGTCTGAATAACCTCTTAACGACAGTCTTGTTTTTAATAGTTGAGGATTGCTATGTACGGATTTTGAGTTCTCAGTGTCAGGATTCCGGCAGTTGCCCCAATTAAATCATGAATCTCGGGCCGGACTTCCAAAACTTCAAAAGGATTTATTGAGAGTTAACATGTCCTGCGTGCAGCCGACTCTGAGACACAGAATTCATTGTCAACCCTGACCCTGGTTTCCTCTCCCCCATCCCCTGGGTGTATCATAATTCATATTCTCCAATGAGACATATCCTGTCATGCCCCTCTTGGCGTCTGAATCCGAGGAGGAAGCCGAACAGCTGACAAGGAGCGGGAGTGTGGCTCCGTTGGCAGTGGAGGAGGCTGGGGAAGGGCAAAGTCCAGCTGGGCAGAGCAAGGGAGAGATAGAACAAGGGAGAGGGAGCTCAGAGTAAGACCCAGGCCCACCCCCTCTTCCTCCTAGGGTACGCAGGGAAGAACAGAGAAGGTAGCAACGTGAGTTGTGTGGCTTAAGGGGGAGGAAAGGGCCCTGATTCCCTTCATTAGCTACATCTGGGAAGACAGTTAACAAGAAAGGCAGGATGCGTGCAGTAGCTGCTGGGAGCAAATATGAGTTTATCCTGTGTTGTTGTGGCTTATCTGTGCTCCTGGCATCTTCCCAACCATGTGAGTTTTGCCGTGCCTTCAAGCCTGAGATTCTTGCCTCTGCCCTGCCAAACTAATTACTGCAGTTTGGTTTGTTTGGACTTTTAAGTTACATTTTGTGTTGCTCATGTTTTTGACTTGATTCTCTGCAGCCAAAGACTGTCCCTGGGAGAGTTTTTCTCCAGTCTGAAGGTAACCTGGACATTGGGGGCAAAATTGGAGATATTAAAGGAACTCTTATTGCTTATCTGACTGTTGCCTTTGTGCCATGCCCCGGGTCATCACATATCCATAGCCAAGGGTCATCAATCATGTTCTTCAGTTAGAATTTTGCATGGCAGAAACTTCAGTCACCTAGTTATTATCTTTGAAAACTATTTATGGAGTGCGCTTTCGATTTCCGAGCTGCTGCACTGCTCTTTCAAACCCATTTCCTCTCTCTCTTTCTGTTGGCAATTCTAAAAAGACCATAGAAATATTTTTTTGTGAATTGACACTCGGTGGAATTCAGGCCACAACAGATCCTGAAGGCCATGAGCTGCCCTGGCTTCTTAAAAAAAAAAAAAAGCGTTAGGAAAATTTTGGGGAAGAGAGCGCGATTGCGGCTGATCATGACTCCCTCCAGTCCAGGAGAAAGATGTTACACCCTCAACACTTTGGATTAAGGGAGTTGGATTTGTTGAATTACGGGAATTGTTCCAGTGCCATGGATCATTCCAACAGTCCCAAACCACAAATGGGAGGATGGGGGAGGAAACTTGTAAGACCACCTTGCCAATTTTAAGGTGCCTGGACTTCAATTCCCAGAATTCCCCAGCCGGCATCATGGCAACTGTTTAAGGTGCCTTGGGAATTCTGGGAGTTGGAAGTTCACACATTTAAAAAGTTGTTCGTTGGCTGAGGAATCCTGGGAGCTGAAGTCCATATATCTTAAGATCCCACAATGGCTGGGGAATTCTGGGAGTTGAAGTCCACACACCCTACAGTTGCTAAGGCTAAGAGACACCATCCTGGGAGCAGGGAGTGGAGACTTGTAAGGTACGGATCCTAAAACCAAGATCCTCCTCCCCCCCCCCCACCTGGGTTCTTCTGGAACTTTCTGTTCCACCTGTTTGCCATCAGATTCTCGTCGTACATCTTCATCAAGAGAGCAGCAGGCTCTGTAGCTGTGGGCCAGCTTGGAGGAAGCCATGCCTTAGACTCGCCAATGCGCCTGGCCACAGCCTTCCCTTGATCTGTGTCTGCTTGAGGGAGAGGGGCTCATCCCTTCGCGTCGCTCTCCAGGAAAACACAGACACAAAACAGAGGGTTTGGGGAGAGGGTCAGATGAGTAAGAACCATCATCACTTGGCAAACGAAGCACTGGGCGAAGGTGCCAGGCTAGAAAGTTGGGAGTTCTAGTCCCGCCTTAGCCATGAAAGGCAATGCTTCTGACACAAAGACAGACCAGGAGACCGGGAGTTCTAGTCCCACCTTGGGCACAAAAGCCAACTGGGTGACTTTGGGAAAATCACCAGGAAACTGGGAGTTCTAGTCCCGCCTTGGGCCTGAAAGCCAGCTGAGTGACTTTGGGAAAATCACCAGGAGACTGGGAGTTCTAGTCCCGCCTTGGGCCTGAAAGCCTGCTGAGTGACTTTGGGAAAATCACCAGGAGACTGGGAGTTCTAGTCCCGCCTTGGGCACAAAAGCCAGCTGGGTGACTATGGGCCAATCACCAGGAGATGGTGTTGGGCGTGAAAACTGGGTGGGATACCAGGAGATAGTGAGTTGTAGTCCTGCCTTTGGCATGAAAGCTGGGTGGAATGACTCTGGATCAGTTCCTCTTTCTCAACCCACCCTACCAGCCAGGATTGTTGTGGGGAAAGGAGGAGGAAGTTACATTGGATTATGTTCATAGCCTTGAATTATTAGTAAAACATAGATAGCTAGATGATAGCTAGACAGATAAATAAGGTCGTTTCTGCATATACTCTCATCCTTGACAGACCAAAACGAAGCTTGGCACAAGAACAAAACCACTTTCTTTACAATTTTTTTTCATCCGGTCTGCAAATCTGAGGAGAGAATTGGTGACGCCAAGGCCACTCAGCAAGCAAAGAGGGAGGGTGACGAGGATTTTGGTGGGGACTTCAGTTGATGAAAGGGAAGAAGAGAAGAGGAATATTTAGGGGCATTCCCAAGACCCCTCCCGTGAACACTGACAAGGCAAGACGCTTGTATATAAACAGAAAGCAAAGCCCCACTTTCTGGCACTGGTGACGTCTCTTAGTTGGGTCATGAAAGATCTGCAAGAAAACCACCAAGCTCAGAGACCACCAAGGACTCTACATTCCTCCCCCTCCTCCTCTCCACAAACCGCTCTCCCTTCTAGGACTGACGACGTTACCTAATTGGGTCATGAAACGTCTGCAAGAAAACCACCCAGATCAGGGAGACAAAGGCCCCATAGTTCTCTCCTCCTTCCTCCTTCCTGCAAACCCCATTATCTTCTAGCACTGATGGTGTTACTTGGCTGGGTCATAGAACGACTGCAAGAAACCCTCTCGAGACAGCAACAAGGACCCCACAGTCCACACACACACCCCGTCCCTTCTAGCACTGATGATGTGACTTAGGTCATGAGAGGTTTGCAAGAAAGCAACCAAGCTCAGAGAGCACCAAGGACCCCCACAATCCTCCTCCTCCTCCTTTCTGGAAATCCAATTATCTCCTAGCACTGATGATGTTTGTGAGTTCGATCCCAGGTAGAGGCAGATATTTCTCTCTCTGGGCACAATGAGAATATATGTCTGCTGAACAAAACTCCGCACTGGCGACAGCCATTAAAACATTCCTGCTCGCTCCATTCAGTTGCTCAGACTCCACCCGGTAAGGGATTATGGGGTCGTTAAAAGATGACGATGATGATGGTGTTGGTGTTAGTTAGTTGGGAAACGTCTGCAAGGAAGCAGTGAGGATTCCCCCAGAGAAGGAAGGGGCAAAAGGAAGGAAGGAAAAAGCTTTGGAAGGAGGGAAAGACTGTTGATTCACGGCTGCTAGCGCTTCTTCCCGAGGGCCGTTGAGGGTCTATGGTGTATGTCTTACTACTGAGAGTAGCCGAGATAGCTTCAGGGGCTAAGCCTCCTCCCCGGAGAGCCAGGTCACTGAACGAGCAAACAGACCTTGGCTGAGCTTCTTCCATCTGTCATTTGTTACTCGTGATACAGACATGGAAACCCCACCGGTGTGATCTTTTGGAGACGTGCCTCTCCCCTCCCTCTTCCCAAAGACAAACAGGCTACATACGCCCTCTTCAAAAGGAAGATGGAGGAGCCAGAGGCAAAACTGTCACCTCCCCGGGCGTATCACGGAAGGCACAGAAACGGGGGGAGCCCAAGCTGAGCGACAACAGGAGCGACAGACGTGGTAAAGGAGTGTGACGCATCTTGTCATGCACAGCTCAAGCTTCACAAGGCTCCAGCGGGCCCCAGTGGCGATGAGGTTTTTTTGGGACCTCCGCAATGAGCAGCGGCTGCCACAAGCCTCAAAGGCTGAGGAGGGAAACACACACACACACACACACACACACACACACAGCCCCACAGGCGATGACAAAGGAAGGATTCCTGTCTCCGACCTCAGGCAAGATCAGAGGCCTCCCCCACCACCCCCGAGAATAGGTGGGTGGGTGATCCGTCAAGAGAAGATGATAATGATAAGAAGGTCGGTTTTTGCTGAATATCAGAAACCTTTCTCAAGAGAGGTTCAAAAATGGGACAGGCTGCTTCTTCCTGGAAATGTTTAAACGGAGCACGGATTTCCTGCAATGAGCAGGGAGATGCTCAGAACGATCCCCCCAAAACCCTTGCCAACTTCCCCACGCTTATAAATCGAAGGGTGAATTCATCTTTCAGATTGCAGAGCCTGAAAACAGCTATTTTTTAAAATAAAAAAAAAATAGTTTCCCCGAAAACACGACCTGCCCTGAAAAGTAAGTCCTAGCTTGATTTTTACACGTGTGTCCAAAGCCCTATCCCCGAAATGCTATCTAATCTAATGAAGATTTCCACCCGCTCCAGAGTGCAGGGTAAAAATTAAGCTAGGGTGGGGATGTGTGTGGAGCTGCCCTACTACTTACTTTTGGACAGTTGTAGCCAGGCCTGGCACGCCCGACACCTGCCTTGCCAGCCCGTTTCTTCTGCAGCCAGCAAGGATGGCAAAGGCTTTCCTGAAGGCCTCTGGAGCTCATAACAAAGCTCCGGATCGATCCAGAATTATTGGCTGTTATCGGCTACCGAGGCCTTCAGGAAAGCTTTACCCAGCCACAGAAGACGTTCCTGTAGGCCTCAGACAGTGAAAAAGAGGCCAGGGGTGACACACGCAAGTGAGGTTAGTCAGTGGATGACATTCCCCGAAAATAAGACCTGGTGCCTTTTTTGGTGACAAAAAATATATAAGACAGGGTCTTATTCTCGGGGAAACATGGTATATTTTTAAATGGCAAATTCTGAGGCTTGCCTTGGGTTTTTTTTTCTCCCTCACCCCTGAGGGGGACGCCTCCTTGTAAGATCCGAATCCCCAAACAAGAGGTACCTACTTAAATTCCTTCTCTGTCTTGCCTCGCAGGTCCCGAACCAGCCACTGGGAAGTGAAGGCGTCCTGGGGAGGCATGCCCCAGCAGCGCATGACGGCGTTCAGGAAGGCCTTGCGCTGACGTGTGTTGAACCCCAGCACCTGGAGAAAGAGGCCGAGTTCAGCCCGCCAATGTCAACAGGACCCAGCTGCATCTCAACCCAGTGCGGGACATGTTCAAATTATGACTGCTCGTTTTAGCAACAGTCCCAAAGTTCTGATGGACCTACCTGGGGTCTCTTAAGACTGACATTCAAAGTTCTGGTAGCCTCTCTTGTTTCTTCTCCCCTCTCTCCTTTTCTTTCTCCCCTCTTCCTCCTTTCTCTCCTGTCCTTCCCTCTCTCATCTCTCTTCCGCTTCTCTTTTCTCCCCCTCTCTCCTGTCTCTCTCCTCTCCTCCCTTGTCCTCTCTTTTTTCTCCTTCTATCCTTCCCTCTTTCCTCTCTCTTTCTCTTCTTTCACCACTCTCTCTCCGGTCTCTTTCTCTCTCCTCCCTCTCCTGTCTCTCTCTCTCTCCCCCCCCTCTTCTCTCTCTCTCCTTCTCTCCTCCCCCCACTTTCTCTTTCTTCTCTCCTTCCCTCTCTCATCTCTTCCGCTTCTCTTTTCTCCCCTCTCTCTCCTGTCTCTCTCTCTCTCTTCTCTCCTCCCTCGTCCTCTCTCTTTTTCTCCTTCTATCCTTCCCTCTTTCCTCTCTCTTTCTCTTCTTTCACCACTCTCTCTCCGGTCTATTTCTCTCTCTCCTCCCTCTCCTGTCTCTTTCTCTCCCCCCTCTTCTCCTCTCTCTCCTTTTCTCCTCCCCCCACTTTCTCTTTCTTCTCTCCTCCCTCGTCCTCTCTTTTCTCTCCTTCTATCCTTCCCTCTTTCCTCTCTCTTTCTCTTCTTTCACCACTCTCTCTCCGGTCTCTTTCTCTCTCTGTCTCTTTCTCTCTCCTCCCTCTACTCTCTCTCCCCTTCTCTCTTCTCCCCCCACTTTCTCTTTCTTCTCTCCTTCCCCCTCTCCCCTCTCTCTCTCCTCTCCCCCATTCCCACTGCATATCCCACGGAGCTTGAGTCTCACCTCAATGTTCCCCCCAACCCGGGCCAGGAGTGGGGGAAGAGGTTTGTCCTTCTCATTCGAAGCTGCCTCCTGGACTGCCGGCGACCTTGGTTTGCAAGAGGGAGAAGATAAGCAAATATGTCAGCCATTTGGGAATATGGTCAGGAGCCCCCCAAAAGGCCCCCCCTTCTCTCCACAAAGGAGATAGCCAAGTCTCAAGCTAACAACAACAACAACAACAAATCAGTCCAGTTGCCAACGATTCAACCTTCAGACGTGGCCAAGTCTCCCAAGCCTGATTTACTGGACGGACAGTCGGATAGTCACTGGAACCAGGAATGGCAAGAAACATCACCAAAGTGATGACAAGAATGGATGGATTTCCCGCCCGCCCCCCAAAAAAACAAGCAAAGCTGATTGCCATTATAGAGAATAATCCCAGCTGTATATAAACAGAGAGCAAAACAGTCTCCCTTCTAGCGCTGATGAGGTTACCTAGCTGGGTCATGAGACGTCTGCCAGAAAAAAAACTAAGCTCAGGGAGCACCAAGAATCGCTCAGTTCTCTTCTTCTTCCTCTTTCCTTCCTCCTCCTCCTCCACTCTGCATGCTCCACTACCTTCCAGCACTGATGATGTTACCTAATTAGGTCATGAAACGCCAGCCAGAAAACCACCAAGCTCAGACAGCACCAAGGACCCCACCGTCCTCCTCCTCCTCCTCCATGCAAAACCCCTCCTTTCAGCACTGATGATATTACATAGTTGGATAGATAAATGTCTGCAAGAAAAGAAGCCAAGTTAGAAAGTATCAAGGACTCTACATTCCTCCTCCTCCTTTCTTCTTCCACTGATGATGTTACCTAGTTGTGTCATGAAACGTCTGCCAGAAAACCACCAAACTCAAGAGGGCACCACCGTCCTATTTTTCTCCCTGCTCTCCCCTCCTCCTCCACTCTGCATACCCGACATCCTGCTAGCACTGATGAGGTTACCCAATTGGGTCATGAAATGTCTTGCAACCAAGCACAGGGATCCTTAAAGACCTTAGAGAACAAAGACCTCTCACCATACACGCCGTACTAAGAAAGAACCAACCGCACCACATGTCTGAAGTCTATGAGGACACAACACGGGCCACGCTTTTCCCTTACCACAGCGAGCCACGTTTGACCCCCTCCCCCCAGTTGCAAGCACCCCAGATCAAAGCATGTGTTCTGACCTGGGCTTCCCAAAAGCACAAAACTGATTCCTCATCCCAATACACCCCTTTTGTTGAGTTCACAGTGAATTCCTCCCAGCAAGGTCCCAGCCAACCGTCTTTCAAGATACTTCCGATTACTGACCCTTATCGGGCCTGGGGAACTGCCAAGCTGATATCCTTCATATGCCACACTGTAGCAAACGACGCTTGGCAAGAGTGCAGGAACAGATCTTCACCCACACGAACTAATTGTCCCCTGCAAAACCCCACTCCCCTTTTATTCCCTCTGGGAGGGGCCATTCACTGTTCATCTATGCCTTTTACTTCTGAGTCGACCCTTGTTCCGTAGCTGTTCCCTTCTCCTGGCAGCTCTGTGCATGTGCACACTGGGAACAGGCTCCAGCTGTTCTTCTTCCCCACTAATGTCCAACTCTGAAGGTAGCTGATAACTGTCGGGCGGCCCTGGCCCCATCTCTGCCTCTGATGCAGAGCCCTCGTTAGAGCCTTCCTCATCCTCCAGGACTGGCCCAGGTTCCTTCCCAACCTCCTCATTCTCCTAATCTGCTGCATGGCTGCTGGTGGGCCACAATAGCATCATTAAGATATCCAGTTCAGTTCCCCACCCACCCAGGTTCAGTTTTGGCAGGAGATTTCATTCTGGGCAGGCCAAGGACAACTGGACTCTTCAAAGGCTTCAGAGCCTTTCCAGACCTACCCAAACTGCCCCCCACCCCCGTACCTTCTGGCCTCTCATCAAAATCTTCATCCTCCTCTTGAATAGCGGAGTATTCAGACTGATTGTCTGAGAAAAAAATAATAATAATAAAGAGGGGGAAAAAAAACAAAAAAACAGAAATTCCGGTTTGCAACCAATACCAGAAGGGGATTTTTTTTTTTTTTTTGGATAGCTCCAAATTGAAGTTGAGAAGAATCAAGGAAGTGTTTTATTTCTCAAGCTGGGCCACTTGGTGGACTCCAACTCCCACAATTCCCCAGCCAGCGATTAAATACTATGCTAGCTGCATTTAGTTCCCCAGGCTCCACCCCTCAAAGGATTATGTGGTCGTTAAAAGAGAACGAGGATGATGTTTTCGAGCAAACTAAGTACCGGACTCAAAACCTGAAGCCGCTTTGGGTTTTAAGTTGAGTAACGTTCAGGGGGTGCCCAAAGGGGAGAAACGTTTTCCGTTTCTGAAGCGCTGACCTTGGTCTTCTTGGGCAGCGTCGTTGTAGTTAACCTGCTTTCGCACACGCTTCCCTTTGCCCAGGTTGCGAGCCAGGTCCTCCTGCTGCTGCTCATAATGGTGCCTCAGGAGCTTCTCCCAGTAATCGGGGTCCACATTTTCTTCCTGCTTAATAATCTCCCGTTCGATCTCTTCAATCTATTGGTGGAGAGAGAGAGAGAGAGAGAGGAGGAAGAGAGGAAGGAGAGAGAGAGAGAGAGGGAGAGAGAGAGGAAGAGAGAGAGAGAGAGAAAGAAGAAGGTGGGGGAGAGAGAGAGAGAGAGGAAGAGAGGAAGGGGAGAGAGAGAGAGAGAGGAAGAAGGGGGGGGGAGAGAGAGAGAGAGAGGGAAGAGAGGAAGGGGAGAGAGAGAGAGAGAGGGAGAGAGAGAGGAAGAGAGAGAGAGAGAGAAAGAAGGGGTGGGGGGAGAGAGAGAGAGAGGGAAGAGGAGGAAGGGGGAGAGAGAGAGGGAGAGGAAGAGAGGAAGAGAGAGAGAGAGAGAGAGGAAGAAGGGGTGGGGGAGAGAGAGAGAGAGAGAGAGAGGGAAGAGAGGAGAGGGGGAGAGAGAGAGAGAGGAAGAAGGGGTGGGGGAGAGAGAGAGAGAGAGAGAGGGAAGAGAGGAAGAGAGAGAGAGAGAGAGAGAGGAAGAAGGGGGTGGGGGAGAGAGAGAGAGAGAGGGAAGAGAGGAAGGGGGAGAGAGAGAGGGAGAGAGAGAGGAAGAGAGAGAGAGAGAGAGAGAAAGAAGGGGTGGGGGAGAGAGAGAGAGAGAGGGAAGAGAGGAAGGGGGGAGAGAGAGAGGGAGAGGAAGAGAGGAGAGAGAGAGAGAGAGAGAGAGGAAGAAGGGGTGGGGGAGAGAGAGAGAGAGAGAGAGGAAGAGAGGAAGGGGGAGAGAGAGAGAGAGGAAGAAGGGGTGGGGGGAGAGAGAGAGAGAGAGAGAGAGGGAAGAGAGGAAGAGAGAGAGAGAGAGAGAGAGGAAGAAGGGGGGGGGAGGGAGAGAGAGAGAGAGAGAGAGGGAAGAGAGGAAGGGGAGAGAGAGAGGGAGGGGGAGGGAGGGAGAAAGAGAGAGAGAGAAAGAGAGAGAGAGAGAGATTGTAACACCCAAATACACAGAAAGCAACATTCTCAGCCTTGGCCACCTTAACATGGGTGGACTTCAATTCCCAGAATTCTCCAGCCAGCTGTTTTTTTTCCCACTTTGCTGAAGTCGAAGATATATTATGTCCATCACATTCCCATTGTCTATTAAGAAAGTTATTTATTCATTAAGAGGGAAAGGTAGTACGGACACATCTGTTCCAATATTTGAGGGGGTCCACCTATTCCCCAAAGCACCGGAAGGCAGGACAAGAAGCAACAGACGGAAAATAACCAAGGAGAGAAACAATCTGGCACTGAAGAAAAAATTCTCGACGATTAGAACAATTAAACAGTGGAACGGCTTGCCACCCAGAAGCTGCGGATGCTCCATCACTGGTGGTTTTTAAGAAGAACATGGACAACCATTGTTGAAATGATAGTCTCCTCCTTCCAACTGTTATTCCTCCTCCTCTTCTTATACTACTACTTTTTAACAAGAGATTGGGGGTTGGACTAGAAGACCTCCAAGGTGCCTTCCAACTCTATTATTCTTTGGTCCTGTGTTCTACGTCCATGCTGAATGCTGGTAAACTCTTGCTGGCTGGGGATTCTGGGAGTTGAAGTCCACCCATCTTAAAGTGGCTCAGGTTGAGAAACCCTGGCCCAGAGCGAGATAGGCACAGCCGCCTTTGCACCAGGTGGGCATGCGAGGATCCCAAAACATCCCGGTCCCACCACTGACCTTATCCTCTTCCCGAACCACATACTGCGCCACCTTGAAGGAGCTGAGGTATTCGCTCATGTTCTGCACATCGGCGCCATCGGTGGCGTCCTGGTTACGGTCCAGGAGCCGGGCAATGGCTTCATTATCGTAGTGGATGACGCTGCTGTCTTCTTCTTTATTCTCACCTGGAACAGGATGGGGAGGATAAGATATCAGGGTTCATTTGATGACATTCGGTCAGTAAAGACGAGGAGATGACGAGAGTTCCGGTTTGCAGCGCTTCGGGGCAGGCAGGAATCCGCGATCGTGCGCGGTTTTTGCCTGCGCTCGCTGCTGGAGTGCCCTGAGCCATCCGGCTTCAGGGCTAAGCCACGGGGAGATGAGGAGAACTGGATTTCCCTGTGAATCAGCCCAGAATGGTTAACAGGTACAGGTAAGTCCTTAACTTACAAAAGGTCATTTAGCGACCATTCAGAGAGAGCAACAGCACTTAAAAAAGTGACTTAAGGACCATTTCTCACATTTACGACCGTTGAAGCATCCCCATGGCCGTGATGCGAAATTGTGGCAACTGACTTATATTTATGACGGTTGCAGTGCGATTCCCCTTTTGCGACCCCCTTCTGACAAGCAATGGGGGGAGCCAGATTCACTTAACAATTTTTGTTACAAACTTAAGAACTGCAGTGATTAACAACAGGGGCAAGAAAGATGGTAAAATGGGACAAAGTTCACTTAGCAAATGTCTCGTTTAGCCACGGAAATTTTTGGGCTCAACAGTGGTTGTAAGTCGAGGACTACTGGTACTAAGTCCACTGCTGTGGATTCCTTGGAGAAGAATTCCGAACAGCCGTCGTTCTTGTTATTCGTTTATTAAAAATATTGCTAAGTTGCCCCGGTCCAAAGCGACTCTTGGTGAATTACAAGCGCAGGCACGGATTAAAGACTCCACGGAAGCAGCAGCACAACCACAAGGATAAAAACCACACAACCTGGGAGAGTTTTTCTCCAGCCCAGAAGGTAACCAGGACTTTGGGGGCAAAGTTGGAGCTAATAAAGGGACTCCTAATGATTATCTGACTGTGTTGCCTTTGTGCCACGCCCCCTTGGGTCATCACAAAATCTGGGCCAATATGATATATCCAATAACACTATTCTTTTGAGGAATCTACCTGCCTCAAGAGTTTTGCTTGCTATGGGTCTATTACTTGGAACCCTGGCAGTTAGATTACTGCAAATAAATCTCCTGCTTAGAGGGATCCCACCTTCATAGTAGCCTCCCTCCGCCCCCAGGGGTCTGGTCTCTCACCCTCATTTTCATCTTTGAAGAGTTCCTCTGTGCCAAATTTAAGGATGTCGTCCAGTTCCTGCTTGGACATGCTCCCCGACTTGGAGCCCAGCCCTGGGCGGACCACCAGGTGAGTCAGCATCATCTTGCGTTTGGCCACCTGGGTGATCCGTTCCTCCACGGAGGCCCGTGTGACAAAGCGGTAGATCATCACCTTGTTTGCCTGGCCGATTCGGTGAGCCCTGCTGAAGGCCTGAGGGAGGAAAAGAACGCCAAATTATGTATTTACAGTACGTACTGGATTTTGGTTTTAGCTCGCCTTTATTATTGTTTGTAAATAACTCAAGGGGGCGAACATACCTGTGGTTCCTTCCTCCTCCTATTTTCCCCACAACAACCCTGTGAGGTGAGCTGGACAGAGAGAGAACGATTGCCCCAAAGTCAACCAGCAGCTTTCATGCCCAAGGCAGGACTAGAACTAATGGTCACCTGATTGCAAGGCCATTACGTTAACCTCTAGGCCAAACTGGTTTTATTCATATTCATTAATCTATGTATCTATTCATCCATCCAAGTATCTATCTATCTATCTATCTATCTATCTATCTATCTACCTACCTACCTACCTACCTACCCACCCATCTACAGTATCCATCCATCCATAGTATGTATGTATGTATGTATATGTCTGTCTATCATCTATCTATCTATCTATCTATCTATCTATCTATCTATCTATCTATCTATCTATCTATCTATATCTATCTATCTATCTATCTACCTACCTACCTACCTACCCACCCATCCATCTACAGTATCCATCCATCCATCCATCCATAGTATGTATGTATGTATGTATGTATGTATGTATGTATGTATGTATGTATGTATGTATGTATATGTCTGTCTGTCTGTCTGTCTGTCTGTCTGTCTATCTATCTATCTATCTATCTATCTATCTATCTATCTATCTATCTATCTATCTATCTATCTATCTATCTATCTATCTATCTATCTATCTATCTATCTATCTATCTATCTATCTATCTATCCATTCATCCATCCTTCTCTCTCTCCTATCTGTCTACTATATCTATTCTCTCTCAATCTATCTTTCCACTGCATATCTATCTCATCTCTCTATCTATGTATCATCTCTCTCTTACGGTATCTACCTGTCTATCACCTGTCTATCCTATCTGATCTATCTAATCTATCTATCTACCACATCCACCCATCCATCCATCTACCTACCTACGTATCAAATTTATTGGCTGTCCATCTTACCATCATGTAACTCTGGGCGGCTTACAGAATGTCCGTACATTCATATCAATATGAAATGAATCAACGGTGCATGGAGTGGAGGGACAATGAATTTGGGCTTTCCAATGTAGTCGGGGATTAAAGACACCAATGAAAGGCAGAGAAGTTAGAGAGCGTCCAACCAAGGCTTACGACACCTTCACACGTCTCTTAATCCTAATCCTAAACAAAAAGCAATGGATGGAATGGCTTGCTTTGGATGAGCAGGGCTGCTTGCGAAGGACCAGAGGGCTGATCCCCTAAAAGGATCACTCCTAATGTTTGCTGTGTCTCCCTAACAGCTTAGGATACTTACCTGGATATCATTATGGGGATTCCAGTCGGAATCGAAGATGATCACTGTATCTGCCGTAGCCAAATTGATCCCTAAGCCACCTGCTCGTGTCGAGAGCAGGAAGCAGAACTGCTGGGCTCCGGGGGCTGGAAAGGAAAAGTTTGGTGAGTAACAGAGGAGAAGGAGAAAAAAAAAAGGCAAAATACAAGATGAAATATTGAATATTCGGAATGCTGTTGGAAAATCCTGGCTGGTAACTGCTTGCTTGCAGCAAACCGAGAAGATGGCAGGAATTTCAAAACGGAAAGCTCACCTCCTCTCTCCGTATAATCATTTTTGTACTCACCATTAAACCTATCTATGGCTTCCTGGCGCAAGGCTCCAGTAATGCCGCCGTCTATCCGTTCGTACTTGTAGCCCTCATAGTCAAGGAAGTCTTCGAGCAGGTCCAGCATTTTGGTCATCTGGGGGAGAGAGAGAAAAAAGACCCCCACTCCTCCATCAGCCAAGAAGGCAGGTTGAAGCTTCACGGTCATGAGAATACGGCCCGTCGGCTTCTCAAAAGAGTCGAAACGTTTCCAGAAAAATTAAAGCACTGCTGCTCCTCAACTTGTTTATTGGCCGTTCCAAGTTGCAAGACAGACACAGACTTCAGAGGATAATCAGGACTGCAGAAAAAACAATGGCTACCAACCTGCCTTTTCATGGAGGACCTGTATCCTGCACGAGTCAAAAAGAGGGCTGTGAAAATATTTACAGACCCCTCACATCCTGGACATAAACTGTTTCAACTCCTGCCCTCAAAACGAGGCTATAGAGCACTGCACACACCAGAACAACTAGACACAAGGGGAGTTTCTTCCCAAACGCCATCACTCTGCTAAACAAATATTTCCTCAACACTGTCCAACTATTGACTAAGTCTGCACTACGATTACTACTACTATTAATCCTCCCACCCAGAATAAGCACCCACTTAACCAATGCAAGAGCCAAAAATCCAAGATTAATCAGAACGGAGCATGAATACGCTCAAGGGCAATTCAGAATCACCCTGGCCACTTCAGGCTAGACTAAAGCGTATTTCTTGATAAATTGCAAAATTCTGAGGTGTTTCTGCATTTCCCACTGGAAGCAGCGAGAGGAACGGACGTATCCCTGAACTGCCCTTGCAATATATATATATACTTCTCTGCAATTCTCCCAGGAGGGCAGGTCACAAGGAAACGTCCATCAGTAGAGTTGGCAGCACTTGACGAATACAAATAATCGTTTCCAGAGATAATGAACCTGACAGGGTTACCCCTCTGGTCTCTTCCTGACAACCTCACTCCGAAATGAGTTCATCACCTCGTAGACCCAAGCTGCCATCGGGAAACCAAAAGGAGAAGCTGTCAACCAAGACGTCATTATAGTTGTGCTTTTTAAAGTTGTAGCAACGTTTTGGCAGAATCTCATCTGCCATCATCAGGCTTCTGTATTGTGTTCGTCTGTGAGTCAGACTTTTACAGTGGTTTCTGTTTTAAATTTGGGGCTAGCCTATTGCTGTGCCAGAATTCTTTTTTCTTCATCCTGATTGGTTGGGAGTCTTGGTCTGTGTTTGTTGGTCTTGGAGTTTGCTGTGTTCTGCTTGATTGGTGTTTCTAATATCTTCTGTCTGTTTTGTGGCTTTTTTGTCTTGATTGGCTGGCAACATTGTGTTCCTGTATTGGAGGCTTTAGTGCAGCTTGGCTTCGGGTAAATGGACGGCTATCATTAGTTAGGAAGCTGGGTTTCATCTGGGTGCCTGGTTGGGGTGTGTTTGAGCTGGAGGTATCGGGGGGATCTGTTTGTGCCCAGGTGTTTGCCTGGCTTGTGGTGTGGAGATTTTTTTGTTTGAGAGTGCAGGCTTCCAAATGATTGACAGTCTGGTGGAGTCATCTCTTCTATTCATGCTTTCAGGTCTTTTTTCAATCTCTATGGCTCTCTGATAATTCTGTGGCTGGGGTTTTCTATAGTGGCTAGGGTTTTGGTGCCATTGAAGTCGATGCTATGACCTGTGGCTTTCATGTGTTGGACTAGTGAGGAAGTGTGTTCCAGCTTTTTTACTGTATTTTTGTGTTGTATTGTGTACAATACAGAAGCCTGATGATGGCAGATGAGATTATGCCAAAACGTTGCTACAACTTTAAAAGCACAACTATAATGATGTGGGAAAACACCCGAACAAAGCTGAATACCATACATGTAAGTACCATGAAAACTTAAGAATATATATATAATACAAAGTCCCTTCAACTAGAGACTATCTGCATCATTTCCACAATACCCTCACAAGCTGCATACTGACATTTTGCAAATGATGTTGTTGTCCTTTTGCAGCAATTTGTTACTTGCAGGAAGGCAGAACTGTTCAAAAGACCTTAATTGGGGGGAGGGGGGGAGAAAAGGGCCCCTTCCCTTATGAAGTCTACCTTACCAAGATCCAATAAATCCAGGTAGGAGCAGATACTCTTATTAGAAATCAGTTGAAGGACTAAGTAGTGAAGAAAAAAAATATTTTTAGCCTCATCTTAAAAATTAAAAAAAAAAAAATCCAAATTATAACTCTCATCTAAATGACTCTAAAACATACAGAATCTTAGGGCTGGAAGGGACCCTAGAGGTCTTCTACTCCATCCCTTTGCTCAAGCAGGAGACCCCCATACAATTTCACACGAGTGGCTGTCCAATCGCTTCTTGAAAACCTCCAGTGGATGAAGCCCTCACAACTTTTGGGAGGAAAATCTTTCCACTGATTAATTGTTCTCACTATCCAGAAATTTCTCCTTATTTCCAGGTTGGATCTCCCTCTGGCGAACTTCTAGCTCAGGGAACATAAATCAAGGCCCTCTTCCCTATGAGAGCCATTCAATTATTTCATATGGTCT
Organism: Notechis scutatus; assembly: GCF_049901735.1. Classification (NCBI taxonomy): domain Eukaryota; kingdom Metazoa; phylum Chordata; class Lepidosauria; order Squamata; family Elapidae; genus Notechis; species Notechis scutatus. The sequence continues at coordinate 119,647,724 of NC_142025.1, forward strand.
GTTGGCTGCCGGCCCCTCCAGCAGCCGAATCAGAGGAGGAGGAAGAGGAGGCGTGGGAGTCAGGGGCAGCATCAGGGCAACCTGTTGAGGTAATTCCCCGTTAGGAGAACGAGCGCATACAGGGAGACGTATTTGACAGATGTGTCTGAATAATACACATACACAGCACACAGATACACTGTACAGTAAATGTAGGGTTTTACTGTCAATAAAGGTTTAAGCAAAGTCCAAAATAAGCAGTCCAAAATCATTCACAAGTAAAGATCAGTCAGTTTTCAATCCAGGGATAATCCAAATATCAAAGTCCAGTGTCAAAAACAGTTCAGTCTCAGACTTACATCAAATCCAGAAATATCAGTCAATTAGGAAAAATGGAGCAACAGCAATACTTTCCAACAGAAGGAAACAGAGATACACTCACACTCTCTTCTGAGACTCAGACTAAACAACCCAGGTTTCTGGCTCCATCTATGGCCATTTGAGAAACCACACCTAATTACAGTTTTGCATTTTCTTTAAGATACAGTTTTAAAATGTCTATCCTGGTTTATATATTTCTAACCCAAATAGCTGTTAGGTGACTCATATTCCTAACACAACCTGGGAGCTCAGAGGGGGAAGAGAGAATGGAGCTGGCAGAGAGAGAGAGATGGAGGTGGAGCCTGGGCCGTTGGTCAGCCCTCAGATGGAGAGTCAACAGCCTGAAGGTCTGGAGGAGGAGGAGGAGGAGAGGAAGAGGAGGAGGAGGAGGAGGAGGAGGAGGAGGAGGAACAGCTGGGTCCAGTACCTGACGCGCAGAAGGCAGAGGAGAGGGGAGCAGGGGAAATCTGGCATGGGCCGGTCTCGGACAGAAGAGCCAACGCTGCTAGCGAAGCCTGGGGATAAAAGGCAGGGGGCGGAGACGAATAGATGTGGCAGACAACTATTGTCAGGATTGTGGCAGTGAACCCCATTTAAATTATGAGTTGACAACTCTTCATCTCCCTGCAGGATGGACTTGTTGGCCTGCGTTGAGAGAGAAACGTTTTGCTGGGGCTCCTAACAAAGGTTGTGTTTGGGAGCCGGGTCAGAACAGTATTGGGAGGTGCTATCATGCCTCCCTGGAGCCTTCTTTGTTAAGGCTAAACATTCCTCCGTAGCCCTGGGGGTATACAAACTCAGCAAATTTTAAGACTTGTGGAATTCAACTCCCAGCACGCGGCTGGCTGGCTGGCTGAGGAATTCTGGAAATTTAAGTCCACAAGCCTTACATTGGCCGAGTTTGAACCTTAGAAGCCTTCACCGTTTATCGTTCGATTTAGCCTTCCAGACCCCTAAATGTTGCTCCTCTCTGCACTCTTCAAGGATCTCAGCATTCTACTGCATCAGTGAGCCTGCTGCGATTTTTTTCTGGCAAGGCTGTCACACACACCTGCTCCAAAAAGAGTGCTGATTACTCTCTCTCTCTCTCCTTTCTCTTTTTCTTCTCTCCCTTTCTCTCTCTTCTCTCCTTCTCTCTTCCCTCTCTCTCTCTTCCCCTCTCTCTCTCTTTCTCTCTCTCTCTCTCTCCCTCTCTCTCTTCTCTCTCTCTTTCCTCTCTCTCTTCTCTCTCTCTCTCTTTCCTTTCTCTCTCTCTTTCCTCTCTCTCCTTCTCTCTCTCCCTTTCTCTCCCTTTCTTTCTCTTCCTCTCCTTCTTCTCTCCCTCCTTCCTCTTTCTCTCTTCTCTTCCCTCTTTCTCTCTTTTCCCTCTCTCCTTCTCTCTCCTTCTCTCTCTCCTCTCTCCTCTCTCTCTTTCTCTCTCTCTCTTTCCTCTCTCTCTCTCCTTCTCTCTCCTTCTCTCTCTCCCTCCGCCCTCCTCCTCTTAAGGCAGGGGTCCCTGAACCGCCGGTCCGCGGACCGGCACCGGGCCGCTGAACAAGCCTTACTGGTCGCTGAGTTGCGCCGCCATCTTTTGGTGCAAAAGCAATTTTTCTTGCCAAAGATGAGTGTGCGCAGTGCTCGGGTGAGCTTTTCCGGTAGAAAGCCATTTCTACCCGAAAAAGCTCACCAGAAGTGGGCATGCCGCTTATTTGACGAAAATCACTTCCGTGACATCACCGAAGTGATTTTTCGCCGTAAAAATGGCGCGCCAGCTGACGCTGAACCGGCCGCGGCGCCCAGCTGACGCCGGAACCGGGCCGCGCAAGGGCCGAAAAGGTTGGGATCCCTGCTCTAAGGCATCCACACCTGAGCCTTTTCCTTACCTGGGAGAAGATGAGCACCCGTGGCCCTGCTCCTTCAGTTTCCTCAGCATCTTCTGCAGTAGCATCAGTTTCCCAGAGGCTTTGATGAGGGCTCCCCCTTCGTAGGCACCGCTTGGCAACTTGGGAGATTCCTGCCGGGACAAAAGACAGTGGTCTCTCTTCCTGTGAAAAATAACACCGGTGTGTGTGTGTGTGTGTGTGTGTGTGTGTGTGTGTGTGTGTTGGGTTAAGTTTTTGGATGAGGAGGGAAAGCCCAGAGGAACTGGAGACTTGAGCTGGTTTGCCAACCAAGGATCTGTCATGTTAACTTCCCAAGATTAACTCGGGGGTCTTTGGAGCGTGGTTGTTTTCTGGAGGGCGTTTCAGGGCCCAGCTAGGCAATACCATCTGCATTCGAAAAGGGTATGGTTTATGGAGAAGAGGAGAAGGAGTATGGGGGGGGGAGGGGAGGAGGAGAAGGTGGGGTCCTTGGTTGTTTTCTTGCAGATGGTTTCATGACCCAACTAGGGAACGCTATCAGTGCCAGAAGGGAGTTGGGCTTTTGGAGTGGAAGAGAAGAGGAGGAGGGAGGAGGAGGAGGAAGATGACCGTGGGGTCTTTGGTACTCTCTGAGCTTGGGCAGTTTTCTTCTAGAAGTTTCATGACCCAACTAGGTAATATCATCAGTGCTAGAAGGGAGTGGAGGAGGAGGAGGAAGAAGAGAAGGAGGAGGGGAAGGAAGAAGACTGGGGATCCTTGGTGGTCTCTGAGCTGGGTGGCTTTCTTTTGAGACATTTCATGACCCAACTAGGTCATGACATCATTGCTAGAAGGGAGTGGGGGTTGGGGAGGAGAGGGGGGAGGAGGAAGAGAAGAAGAGGGGAAGGAAGAGGAGGAGGAGGAAGAGAAGGAGGAGAAGGAAGAGAGAAAGAGGAGGAGGAGGAGGAGAACTGTGGGGTCCTTGGTGCTCTCTAAGCTTAGTGGTTTTCTTACAGTTTCATGATCCAACTAGGTAATTGGTGTTAAAAGCTAGTAGGGTTTGTGGAGAGGAGGAAGAGGACTGTGGGGTCCTTGGTGGTCTGTGAGCTTGGTTACTTTCTTGCAGACATCTCATGACCCAACTAGGGAACATGATCAATGCTACAAGGAAACAGGGTTTGCTCTCTGTTTATCACAGCCCTGCCAGTATTGATGCCGGGAGAAGCTTTGGCGATTCCTTGATAGAGAGCTACCCTAAGTCTTGATTAGAAGGTCTTTGCCAGCAATCCAGACCCAAATAAGCAGAGGTTAAAACCAGGGTCAATACCAGACCAACATTCAAGCAGTAGCCAATACTCCAATCAAGGAATCACCAACTCTGACAAACAACCCAACAGTAAACAACAGCCTAATCAAGGAACCATCGAGAACGCTCCTGCCAACACTGACAAAGCAAGTATATAAACAGAGTAAACCCCACTCCCTTCCAGCACGGATGATGTTGCCTAGCTGGGTCAGGAAATGTCTGCAAAAAACAGCCATGCTCAGAGAACACAAGGATTCCGCAGTCCTTTTCTTCTTCTTCCTCCTCCTCCTCCTCCTCCCTTCGTTTCTGCAAACTCCACTCCTTTCTAGCACTGATGATGTTACCTAGCTGGTTCGTGAAACGTCTGCAAGAAAACCAGCCAGCAGCTCAAGGACCCCAACCCGGAGCTACAAATATTTCCTTCTACAGATGCAAGATTAAATACAAATTTCAAAACTTATCCAGGAGTGTTCCTTTTGCAGTTTCTCCGGGGAGAAGCTGCCCGCCTGCTAGTGTTATAAGCAGAAGGGAACCCTAAGATGAAAGACAACGATTCCTGTCCAGCAGAGCAGATCTGCCCTGGTCCCCCACCCCTCCCCGCAATCCTCCGGCACCCACTGGGTTGGCAAACGTACCATTGCGGCGACGGGAAGAGATAGGGGGTGATTGCAGCATTTCTTCAAGTCCATCATGATGTTGAGCAAGGAGACCTGGTTCCCGCCCCCACGCGAGTTCAGAGCTTCAAAGTTGCGAGTCAAGATGTATTTATAATATTTCCTGATTTGGGAAAAGGAGGGTTAAAAGGAAAAAAAAAAGAAAAAGAAAAACAAGCAAGAAGGGAAGGGGGATAACATAAGAAAAGGTGCTATAATCCACTTACCCACAGCAGCACATATAATAACTTTTTTGGGGGAGAACCTGTAACTAGATGGTAACATCATTCCCCCCGTTTCAATATCCTGAACCCCAGCTGCTATATAAATATATAAATATAGCTGCTAGATCAGTGATGGAGAACCTTTTCGCTATGGGTGTGCCGAAAACATGCACGCCGGCACCCACAATGCAATGCACTGTGCCCACCCCTGCGCATGCGCAAAGCAACATCCCCACCTGCCATATACTGCACCGCGCATGATAGCGGGGCCTCCCAGCTGATTTTGGGCCCGCTTTCAGGCGTTGCGCCTCCCAGAGGCTCGAGGAAGCCTCTGCAGCCTCGGGAGGCTGAAAACGGGCCCGCTTTCAGCACTTCCGGTATTTCCGGAAGGACTGGTTTTCAGCCTCCCGAGGCTACAGAGGCTTCCCCGAGCCCTGGGAGGGCGTAAACGGCCTGAAACGGGCCCAAAATCAGCTGGGAAGCACCACCATACGCAGTGCAGGTTAAGTTTGGCTTGGGCTGACGTGTCCACACAAACGGCTCAGGTAGCGCCTCATGCATGCCATAAGTTCCTGCTAGGTCT